>NC_060272.1:29259641-29559641 GCF_021613505.1 Equus quagga
AATCTTGAAGGCTAGCTGGTAGACAAATGGATCTCACTGGAATCCCATCAGAAGTGTACACCAGAGGTAGACTCTTACTCTTGAGAAAGCTAAGAAAGACTAAGAGTCTCAGTGAGAGAGTTTATGCTTCTCTCTGGAGGAAAAGAAACAGAATTGGAGTCCAGTTGGCAGCAATGGAAGGAAACAAAGGCAGCCTGCCCAAGCCTTGTGGCAACAGCAAACCCCAGGACAAGATCCAAACCCAGAGACCAGGTTCTTATCAGCTATGGATGAAACTGGATTATAATGCAAAAATTGAATTTTGAAATGTCAGAGGACGGATTGGTTTTCAGAAATACCTGAAAGGCTACTTCAAAGCCTCGTCTGTGTAAAATTGCTTCATTCTCTCCATGTGTATGTAAAATAGGCATTTTAGAAATAAGTAATATAGTGGTCACGTTTGTAATGTAATTTGAGTGGCACCTCTCCCAAGCCACATATCATAGTTTTGAATGTCTACCATTAGAAGACAGGATTCTTTTTTGTAAAAATATTTTCTTAATATCACTACATTTTTTTGAAATGCAAATATTCTGGTCAGGTAAAACCTATTAAAAAGTCAACACTGAGATGTTTTGACCTTACGTCCTGACAGGAGACCAGAGAATATTTCTTATGATTATCTGGGAATGAGGAGGAAATTCTGAAAGCTTTGAGTCTGTTGTAGTGAGGAAGGCAGGCAGCCATCACATCATCAACGGATACGTGATGGTTGAAAACAGACTACCAGAGCACTCCAAAGTCTCGTCTCATTTATTTAGATTCCCAACAATAACCCCAACTTCTTCAAAGGGCCTGCACAGTACTTTGAGTGGAGAGTAAAGTTGAAATTTCAAAGCTGTACTGAGTGACTTCTAACTGCTGTGAATAGTGAATAAAATCATGAATATGACATGCACAAAACTCTTAGTTATTATCTCAAAGTTTCTATTATTTCAGAGAACATTAGCAGCAATTTGTTTGTACTTGAATTGGTTTTGTTCTTTTGCTGTTTTTAAATTTTACAAGTAATGGCTCGCATTTCTTACTTCTCCTTTCTTAGACTATATTAAGAGTTCATTGAAATATGATAAAAACTCAAGCGTCATTTGAAATCTTGAACATAAATGGGTTTGAAGGTGCATAGAGGAGGAGAAAAGAGGAATGGTCGGATGACAAGTGTTGGGAACAAATAAAAGAAACTCTTTGTGGCAAAGATACTACATTCAGATCCCCAAAAGCCCTAATATAGTCGATATTTGTTAAAATTTTATTCTGCCTACACTGAAAAAGAAATGCAAGAGCATACCTTCTTTGGCCCTCAGTGAAGACATCCAAGTGTATTTTAAGAGGTTATTCATGGCTCTATGAATGTAGACAAATAAGGGGCTACCAAAACATTAAAGCTACGTAATTCACCATGGCTCATTTGCACAGAAAATTACAGAATTTGGAGATCCTGGGCACAGAGCAAGTGCCCATTAGCAGTAGACAGGCACCAGACACTTCAGTCCAGAGATAATTGGGCTGCAGTATTCTTGCCTAGATGCCAGTGTAACACAATGGGTATAATAATAATTTAAAAAATATATTTGTTTGTCAGATTGTAAATTTATAAACATTTTAAATAGCTTGCAGCTGTGTAATGGCTCAGAAAAAATACATTTATTTAGCCAATTTTATGTTCAAATCACCTCTCATAATCAGGCTCTTGTCCCAAATTTTTCGCAGAATAATTAACTGTATGACTACAGGAAGATCAGAAAAAAACTAAAGATGACTTCATCACATCAGACGTAAAAAAGTCAAGTTTAGAATAGTTGTTTCACATGAAGGATTGTATTGAGATAAATTGAAGTATTGGAAGGCCATACTAATAAACTCTGTTGAGCGTTCCTTTACTAAATCGTTCAACAAAGTCTCGCGAAACCACTTATGTGAAATTTGTGATGCAATTTGTTAAAACTAAGAATATTACTAAAATCTTTTATAATCTCAAGGAGCTATATTTCTGTGATTAATTAGCAAAGGATAAACATTTTTCCAAAGATGAAAAGAATGTTAGAGGTAAAGGTGTTCTTTAGCTACAGGGTCTATGGGGGCACAGATGGTAGAATTCCACACACATGAATATGGCAGTAGTAGGTGTTTATTTAATCTGTCTTAATGAAAATGGTAGAGTACAATAGAACTATGACTTATCTTTCACAATCCACCTTTATAAATTTCTAATATTTCCAACACTTATATTGCCATCGCTAATACACCTCCAATCTCCAAATTCCTACAAGATTTCAAGAATTTGTGGTTGAGAAAATATTCTCTTTGGATGTTAAACAATGTCATATCATAAAGAAATCCTCTTGCTTTAAAGTTTTATTTGTGGTTTTGCATTATATTTACAAGAGTTAACCAAAGGAGAATTTCAAAAGTTGTGTGCTAGGCACATCTAAGATGGTCTCCAATGATTCCTGTCTCTTTTTATTTACAGCCCTGTGTAATCTTTCCCTTTGACTATCGGCTGGATTTATTAATACTTCTAATGAATGGAATATGGCAGGAGTTTGGGATGTTCCTACTAAGATTAGGTTACACAAAGTCTATAGATTACCTCTTAGTCCCCCGTCTCTCTCACACACACTTTCTCTAAGGGAAGCCAACTTCCACATTTTGAGCCACCCTATAGACAGACCCATGTGGCAAGGACTGTAGGAAGCCTCCATCCAATAGCCAACAAGGAAATGAGGCCTTGGGTCCAACAGCTCACAGGGACTAAATACTGTGAACAACCATGGCAGTGAGCTGTGAAAGTGGATCCTCTTCCAGTTGAGCCTTCAAGTGAGACTCCAGCCCTGGTTGCCAATGTGAATGCAATCTCATATGAGAACCTGAGCCAGAGACACTCTGCTAAGCTTTGCCCAGATTCCCAATACACAGAAACTACGATGTAACAAATGTCCATTGCTTTAAGCTGCTAAGTTTTAAAGTAGTACATATGCAGAAATGGATAACAAATACAAGTTGCTTGTAGGATATATTAGGTTTACTTTTTCCCAGTGATGGCATTTCCTGACACTGGCCTTCACTCTCACAACCTGAGTACTCAACAACTTCAAAGTATATTCAACGTAGATGGATTCAGATTAACAGAATTTATAAGAAATCTCAAAATAATGCTTTCTAATTTTAATAATTGAAACTGCTAAGAAATGGAACTGTCAGGACTTTGGCATTATGTTTTGCTATATACATATTACAAACTTAAAATCATCTCAATTTCAAATTTTCAATCTTTGGAAAAAGGCAATTTCCTTTTGGCTTCCCTCAATTTCAAATTTTGAATATTAAATGCTTGGAGTCTAAGTCTGAGAGATAATTATGTATTATGCTTTTAAAAAAATCTAAATAATTCCAAACAATTTGTTAAAAGAACCACCGACCAAAAATAGTTTGGTGTATTATTTTGAAAGAAAACTTGTAAATGCTGGTAGATAGAAAGTGCTCCCTGTGTCCACATTAGGCATATGGCTTCTGTATGCTATAAGAAGTTGTTATACTCGTCTGAAAATAGGAGACTGGTGGAATTAAATGACAAAAAAGAGAAGCAATAAATAAGGAAAAAGCACATGAGTGCTTTTGGTTGATTTTTAAGGTGCTAGTAACAGGGGCTGTGAAGGCTGGAAAAGGGTCTTACTAATCAAGGTTTGATTTGTAGCTCTAGCAAATAGACTTATGTGACCTGGCTAGATACAAAGGTAATAGAAAATGAAAGGCAGAAGTAAATGCACGTTTTAAGGGAGAAAGAAGAACTTGTTGCTTAAAGGAAGAGGATTGAAAAGACTCCACATTATTCAGAGCCTTGCAGCAAACAAATAACTTAGTTGAAGCCGCTAAAAAGAATAGCCCGTGGGGAGAAGACAAAGGGGGAAGGACTGAGGTTGGTACCTGGGATGTGTGACCAATTCAATTCTTTGCCTCTTTGGAGTCTTACAGGCGTGAATCTTACTCCATAAACTGGGGGACAAAAATACATGTCAAGTTTTACTTTTTTATTTAATCTAATCAACTTCACTTTGAACTACAATCTTGCATGCTTGCTGGGAAACCCGATGTTACTATTAGAGCTCCTTTGTCCTCCCTGGGGTCTCTCCAACAATTCAGAAAGTACTGCTTCAGTGGGAAAATTAAGCACAAAAGTTTTCACTGATCCCACTATCGTTGAATCTTAATGTCCAGTCTACCTGGATGAGTTAACCAACCATTCCCCTCTGAGGCCTTGCTGCCGCCTTAGGATATGAATGTAAAACAGGGCGTGAGTCGGTGATACCAGGAGCCTATCTGATCTCAATAATCTTACAAGAAAAAGCAGGTAAAGTAGTAATCTATCCTCTTTTCTGCTATTCTAAAAGGTTTTCTAAGAAAAAAAAATTTGTCTTATTTAGTGGATAATGCCCCACAGAATGAGAATGAAAGGGAAAAAATGCAGGAAAGTAGGTCCTACAAAAG
The DNA here is from genome assembly GCF_021613505.1 of Equus quagga. Classification (NCBI taxonomy): domain Eukaryota; kingdom Metazoa; phylum Chordata; class Mammalia; order Perissodactyla; family Equidae; genus Equus; species Equus quagga. The sequence continues at coordinate 29,264,166 of NC_060272.1, forward strand.
CTTGAAAACTTCTTAAACATTAATACTCTCTGAGGTAAGAAAGTATCAGAGACGTGGCTACCATATTGGAATGGGGTGGAAAGAGGGGAAAAAAAGGCATAGAAGAAAACATAAATTAGCATCAAACAAACATTTATACTACACTTTTAAGAGACTGTAATACGTGTGATGAGTACTAGAAAGATGAAATAGATATAACCCTTAGCTTTAATAAACTTGAAATACAGACAGAAAGAATATTAACACAATTTATAAAATTTTTTTAAATAGATTCTGAAAAATATTTTGAACGAATAACACAAGAGATCAGAGAAGGAATTTTTTAGGGGCTTGAAGAATAGACAGGATTATGACAAGCAAGATAGAGTTTAAGGACAAATAGGATTATGACAAGGCAGAGTTTAAGGTATTTAGAGTATAATGCATCTATAGTAAGGTATTTGAGGACAATGCCTCAATCTGACATGGTGCCATCCCAAAGCTTTCAATTTATCTTGGCATTTCTTAGGCCATCCCAACATTCTGTCTCTGTAGCTATATCTGGGTGACAAAGTATAAAGCGCCAGCATGATGTTCTTCATGTCAAGATGATCAAGGTTAGCAATGACCTGAAGGAATACTGATATAATCTAGAGACAAGAAATTGATAAAGCACTGCTGTCCTTTCCGCATAAAAGCAAATTGATTTTGATCCTATTTACTAATGTAGTTTTAAAAGAATGCATTCACTAGATTAATAGCTGCATAACAATTGCCAGAGGCTTATATGGATTTGTTCCATTAAAGATGCCACATCTGGCAAAATAAATGGAATTGAGTCTGCCACTTGGTTAAATTTAAGATAATGTGGACTAATCTACCACACTCCACCTTTTTTCCCCCAAGGGAAACATACAAATGAATTCAAGCAGACACAGTAGGACAAGGAATCCTGTCTCCTTTAAATATTTGAGGGTGTTCTCTGCCATTTCACCAAGGATACACAGCATGACTTCTGGTGTATTGCCTGGGCTGACGTAGCGCGAGGTGAACGTGGGGTGGTTCAGGAACTACTACTTAGTCCTTCCTACCAAAAAAGCTCTTATACTACATATTAGGGAACCTGTGCAAGTGTTCTGCCAGCTATTTGGTATAATCATCCTAATTTTGTTCTCAAGTACTAAGCATAGCCTAAGGGTAGTAAAGGTGGTTTTGATCACCAAATTCTGATATGGCAGAATGTTTCCCCCCATCAACCAGCAATGCTCTGGACACAAGCTGAGTGTCCTACAATTCAACTCAATTCTCTCAATTCTGACACTCTCTACCTGGAGATAGCATCATATCCCACAGGTCAAGGGTTTGGTCTTATGAGACAGCCCCCCACCCACTTCAGATGACAATTGCAAGCCCAAATTGTTACCTGTGCTTCTGATCAACACCGACTACAGATTCGAGATTCCCATGACTCTCTCCTTGGGTTCCAATAATTTACTAGAGTGGCTCACTGAACTCAGGAAACCAGTTTCTTCACTAGATTGCTGATTTACCACAAAGGATATTAAAGGATGCAAATCAACAGCCAGATAAAGAGATGCATAGGGCAAGGTATAGGGAAAGGTTGTGGAGCTTCCATGACCTCTCCAGGCGTACCACTCTCCCGGAATCTTCATGTGATCACCAACCCAGAAGCTCTCCCAACCCCCTCCTTTCGAGTTTTTATTGAGGTCTTATTACATAGTCATGATCTATTAAATCACTGGCCACTGGTGATCCATCTCAATCTCCAGCTCCTTTCCTCTCTCTGGAGGTCAGGGGTGGGACTTAAAGTTCCAACCTTCTAATCACAGGGTTGTTTCCTCTGGTGATCAGCCCCAATCCTTAGGTGTGTTCCAAAAGTCACCTCATTAACATAACAAAAAACATCTTTATGGTTCTCATCAATTAAGAAATTTCAAGGGTTTTAAGAGTTCTGTGCCAGAAATGGGGAGGAAGACCAAATATATGTTTCTTATAATAAATCGCAATATCACAGGTAGGTCTGAGAATTCACTGGAATGATTGTGAGATGGACTTGGATCAAGATTTCATTTATCATCAGGTCTTTAGGCCTCCACTCTAACTGAACTACCATGAGGAATTTTACATCCTCTACTGCCAGTGTCAGATCACACCCTGGATCCAACAGCTCTGGTAATTTTCCCCAGTATGTATTTATGTTGATAAATGGATCAGGTCCTTTCAGGGAAATGATTGGAGGAATGTTTACTTTATAGTATTCAGTGATATTGCAGAACCTATTAAGGGACATAGCTTTCCGCTCAGCTGGTTGACTCAGGATCGGAAAACTAAGTAAAATTAGCTTACAGGTGAAACAATGTCGTTTTTCATTTTTGAAGTTGACTCTGTTTACTTTCTCTATATCTAGCTGTTTTTAAATTTTACGAAGAATCAATAGGACTATCATATGTAAAAAATGTCATTACTTGATCAATAAAAAGGAAATTATAATAGAGTTTGAAGACTTACTGCTTACCAGATAAAAGTATTTTATGTAGAAAATTGTCTCATCAAAGGAGTCATCAAACATACAGTGGGAATTCTACAGGTCCTATATGAATGTATCTTCAATGACGTTGAAATTTAACACAGAAAATGATTACTTGGGATAGTACTGTATTTCAATTTTTTCTAGTAGCTGAAGCATTTTGCCTTTGGGTAAAGATGGAAGACATGGAAATTGAACAGCTAGATATCAGAGGGGAGAATTTTATTGTTTCTTTACCAAAAAATTTCACCTCATGAGAAAACTGAATTAAACCAAATCAAACATATATGTCAGTAAAACCACCAGCTTAAATGAATTTGTATCTGAAGAGGAAGGGGACCAATGCTCCATTAAAAGTGTGAAACAGATGATTAGAAAAGCAAGTAAGTAAACGTAAGCAAGAAAGTTTTTCTCAGAAATGATCTCATGGAGATGTTGACGCAGAGCAACACTTTTCTTTTGTTTCTTTTTGTTCGTTTTTGTTTTGCCTAAGATGATTTATATAGCACTGTTCCTAATTAAGAAACAAAGTGTTCCAGGAATTCTAACATAGAGAAATGACTATGATTAAATAGGTATCATTGAAATGTTATGGATTGAATTGAAACCAGTGATGAGAAGAGAGACATTTTTCAAAATACTCTATGTAGTTGAGAAGTGGTGATTTGGCAAGAGTGCATGGCAATGATAAGGTATAATTCTGACAGGAAAGAAACAGTTGCAAGTATTTTGGTTAGGAATAAAGGAGGGAAACCACAAATAATATCAGAATGTGCCTCACATTTTCTGATTGGAAGAAATAGATTGTGTTTTCCCAATCTAATGAAAAATAACAGCTAAAAAGAAAGTAATGACTGATATTAAAATGTGTGGTTTATTTCATCATTAATTCATAAAATATTTATAAACTTCTACATACCAGGAGTTTCTTTCACAAGGAGCACTAGAGCACAGTGCTTGCTCTTCAGTTCCTCATTCTAATGGGGGAGGTAGACCTGTAAACTTTTTAGTACTAGAGTTTTATAGCAAGATTTTATGGAAATACTCAAGAGGAACTTTGTAGTACTGCATTCAGTTCTGTACATTGGCTATTCAGACGAATATTAGCAAATTAGTTCTAAAATACGTAAAAAAGACGCTAAAGGTTAGAAAAGCATGTCATAGGATAACCCGTTGGAGTGAGTGGGATTCATGAGACAAAAAATTTTAAAAATATATATATATTTACTCACAAAGTTCTTAAGGAGAAACTTTCATTAAAGGGTCATTGATATAAGTTGTTTGGAGAATGTAAAACACCACGTTAGATAGTACCCTTCATTTAGAAAAGGATGCAAGATGTTTTGAGAATATTTAATTTCATATTTATACTGTAACCTCTTATCAGAAAGTAAGTTTTGCCAAATAGGCTTCCAAAAAGAAAGAACTTCCATGTAAATACTCAAGATTACTTTTAGTAATTATCTCGCAAATATTATTACCTTCTAAAGTTGAGACTATCGATGTTTTTAAGTGTTTCTAAAATATTTTCTTAAAAATGATATTTGTTAACTTAAATTATATTTCTTAGAAAGTTAATCTTGCTCACCAATTTTCTTATAATTACACAAATTATTATGATGCTACTGATGCAGGTACAGAATTAAGTGACCAGTGTATAAGAATTACCCAAGCTCTTATTTGTTTCAAAAGTTATTTGGACTCATTCCTTCTTGCAAAAGTTTATGCAGTGAAAATAAATAAATAAAAACATGGAGAGAAGGGAACCCTTGTTCACTGCTGGTGGCAGTGCAAACTGGTGCAGCCACTATGGAAAGCAGTTTGGAGTAGCCTCAGAAAATTAAGGATAGATCTACCATATGATCCAGCTATTTCACTGCTGGGTATTTTTCCAAAGAACTTGAAAACACAAAGGCATAAAGATACTTGCACCCCTATGTTCATTGAGGCATTATACACAGTAGCCAAGATGTGGAAGCAACCATGGTACCCATCAAGGGACGAATGGATAAAGAAGATGTGGTATTTATACACAATGGACTACTACTCAGCCATAAGAAATGACAAAATCCGGTCATTTGTGACAACATGGATGGAACTTGAGGGTATTGTGCTGAGAGAAATAAGTCAGAGGGAGAAAGTCAAATACCATATGATCTCACTCATAAGTAGAAGATAAAAACGACAAAAAAAATAAAACCACATAGCATTGGAGATTGGACTGGTGGTTACCATTGGGGAAGGGGGGAGGGGGAAGGACAAACGGGGTGATTAGGGTCACATGTGAGGGGATGCACTATGATTAGTGTTCAGGTGGTGAACATGCTGTAATGTACACAGAATTTGAAATATGATGTACATCCATAAAAAAATAAAAATTAAAAAAAAAGTGATTCTAACACCTTAAGTTTCAAAACAGAATTCAATACTTCAATAGAATTTCAAAATTTATACACTTTTTTAAAATAAATAGAATATATAGATAAAATATGTGTCATACATGCCTAAAATGTGTATATTTGTTAATAATACATAAGTAATATGTAGTTTGTATAAATGTTTGTACAAATCATACTGTTTTATCATCTGCCCTACCACTAAGTAATTTATCAAAAAATATTCCTATATTCATCAATACAGAAGAGGTTAGTATAGATGCTAATAGTATGGATTCCAAAGTTAAACTGCCTCGATTGAATCCAGGCTCAACTGTTCACAAATTATTACTACAGTGTGCATTAATGTTTTTTCACCTAATGGTCACATGCTTCCATATTTTGAATATGATTTAATTTATTTATTCAATTCCAATATATTAAGAGGTATAGTCTGATTTCCATGTTTGGTATTAAAAGCTATAAATTTTCTAACAAGCAACTTCGTGCACACATGTTTATATGCATAATTGTCAGGTCAATTTGCATAAATAATGCCAAAAGGCAGATTTGTAGGTGAAATAACATGCACATATGACAGATAAATATATTTTTGTCTGCAAGTAACAGAAAAACTAACTATACTGGATTTTAAATATGGTTTGCTATTCTCAGATACAAAGGGGGTTCAATACCTCAGGAATGTCAGAGCCGAAATCTCTGTAGTTCTTATGAACTTTCCAAGTTGAACACCTAGAAGCTCTTCCAACTCTTGCTTTCATGCTATGTTTAAAGGAAGAATAAACAAGAAAGCCAGTGTTAGATAAAGCAAGCAAAGCAATAATATTCTTAGGAACCTTATTTTTCTTACTTCTCATTGACCAAATCCAGGTCATATGAGAGTACTTACGTGCAAGTCAGTGAGGCCAGGGAGGACCAAGGCGGGCACTGCTGAGGAGACACGGCGTGACTATGCAGCTCACAGTGACTGCCGATGCTTATTTGTTGTTTCTTAAGTAAACAGTGATAAAACTACTCACAGTTCTTTGAACCCAGTGTACAATCCCAATTCTGAATGTATTCTTTTTTAAAAAAGAATTCAATTTAATTTTAGGACTTTGAATTCTTGATGTGCTAGCTTTTCGATATGTCAACATGCCTACCAGAATACCGTTTCTAGTATAAAACCTGGCTACCAGGGACAATCTTTCAAGAAAATTGAAGGGCAAAAGGGAGTAGGAACCATTTTATAGTATCCACATCCCTTCTCTCAATTATTCAACATATAGTAACCTAGGTACTGGTGTGAAGTGATTTTGCAGATGTGATTAGAGTCCCTAATCAGTAACTAAGTTAATCAACAGGGAGATGATGCTGACCTAATCAGTAAGAAGGTCTATTTAAAAAGGGATTAGGCCTTCACTAAGGGAAAAACTCCAAATAGCCACTGGGTCTGCAATTGCTCTTCTTTTCAAGTGAATCCTTCTTTCTGACCACTGCCTATGAATGACAGGTTTCAGATCATGCTGTAGGGGTCCAGCCTGCTTGTGGACTTCCCTTCATGCCTGCCCATCATAAGGACTTTGGAATTGCTTAGTCAACCCCCACAGTTATATAAGGCAATTTCTTGCAATAAATACAAATACAAATATAAATATATATTCCTAAAGATTCTGTGATTCTGCTTCTCCAATTGAACTGTGACTGAAACATTAGATATAATAATTATGAAGCCATCAGATGGTGCATATAACATGAGGAAGAAGAAGAAGGAAGAGGAGGAGGAGAGGCAGGAGGAAGGAGAGTAGAGAAGAGGTAGAAGCGGGAGAGGAGGAGGAGAGCAAGAAGAGCGAGAAGCAGCAACAGCAGCAGCAAGATGAGGAGGATGGAAGGAGGAGGAGGAACAGGAGAGGGAGGGAGAGGAGGAGAAGGGAGCGTGAATTTTGGTACTCAGGGAAGCATTCATTGCATCTTCCTTGATTCAGCCTGATGGGGAAATACTTTCATTTAAGTTTTAAAAAATGAAAAATATACAGCCAATTTGAAAAAGAAAAGAAAAGCCAAGAGGAAAGTAATTCTGTAATTGACAAGTAACTAGTGAAGACCTTTGTATGCTGTATAAAAAGAAAGCAACCATCAAATATCATTATTTAAGACTTTGGATTTAGTGTAAATTTTAAACATAAAGTGTCCCTGACTTACTTCCCCTGAGAAGAAATAACCAGAAGAATTTTGGAGCGTGTACTGCTAATTATAATACAATAAGATGGGTTGAGGGAAAATGATGTGTATGACAGAAAAAATAAAAAATCTGGAGAACTCTAAACTGGATAAGTACACAGATCAAAATGAGGATCCTCAAAAGCTTGTTTGTATAGAAAGAATTAAAATACAATGCAGAGGTCCCACTGTATATCATTTGCATTCAATAATATGATTACCTGCATCATAGATTGAATATAATTCCCGCTCCATAGAATATCCTCATTCTGAAATAATCTCTTTATTTTCAATCATAAATTTCTCAATTAAAGATCCCCAAAATAAATTGTTCCAGGAAGATATATGAAGAAGGCAGAGCTTACCTGATTCTAGTACTCAGAGGAAGTAAGCCAGGAAAATATTAACTTTTTATGAATGTTTCTTTGAAAGAATGATTTATTTCTGGGAGTGAAACATTAAATTTGTGTGTACAGAATGTAACATGAGAGTTTGTAAATACTGAGCAAAACCAAGTAAGGATAGTGAAGTAGCATCACAGAAAGATAGAGATGGAGTTATTTTATATGGGTGGACACTGGGAAGTAATGGAATTCACTGATTTTAAAAATCTAGATTTTTTTAAGTATTCCAGCTGTGATTTGCCTTTGGCAAACTAATTGATCTCTACTTCCTCATGTCCTTATCTGAAAACAAAGTAGGGATACAAATATTATTACCAAATGTGTAGGGCTGCTTTGTACAATGCCAAGAACACAGTAATAACGAATCTGATGTCAAGTACATATTATTACCTTAATACTTTGGATATGTGCTTTCTTTCACTATCTGATTTTCTACTTTCTTTTACATTTTCTTTTAGTTGCCTTCTCATTTATAATCAGGAAGATTGGCTTAATTTTTGTGGTGGGTATGTGTGTGTGTGTGTGTGTGTGCGTGTGTCAAAACTACTTTGAAAAAAAAAAAGAGTATAGTGCCATAGAATGCATAGCATATTCCATAATGAAGTGCTTTGAAGTGAAACCTGAGGGTATTTTGTAATGGGATAAGGACAAGCAAATCCTCGGTAAAATCTGAGAAGAGGAGCTGGAGGCATACAAGCAGACAATCAGTCTACTAACATAATTTCAGAAAATCATAGCAGCAAAGTACCACAGATGTGGAGAGAGAAAATGCAAAGTTAATTCCCAAATCAATTTGGCTTTAGTTGTCTTCTTTTCAGGCAGCAATCGACAGCCCATTATTATTATTACTTGTTTGTATATACCCTCACTACCTTGTTTCTCTTTCCTTCTTCTTTGTTCACAAAATCCAATCTTGATGAACCCTAACACTCCCAGTTTCCTTTCCTGAAATTGGCTGGAGGGAGAAGCGCAAACGTGTCTGTTGGTTTCATGTACAAATTTGTGATCTTAAACTGACATCAAATATTTCACAGCACCTCTCATACTTGCTCTCACACTCCTCCAAATGCTATCTCCTATTTGATCCTCCATTCTAAAAATTCCCACACTCCTTTTTCTTCATCCATGTCTCATGACTGCATTGCATAATCCACTTTGAAAATGGAAGGCATATGGGCATCTCCTACCTTGCCACCAACAAACCCAAAAAACTTATGTGCCCTTTTATCCATTTTCTACTACCTTCCTTATATTGGAGACAGTTCCACAACTCCTACCTCCTGTCAAAGGCCTATCCCTCTACTGTACTCTTAAATCTTAGTGCTTCCCAAATGAGTGCACATAAGCATCACTTGAGAGCTTTTCATAAATATGAATTTCTGGGTTATACCAAGAGGGATTCTACATGTCTCTTTAACTATGTCTTGTTGCCATTCCAAGGTAGTATATGCACTTGCACACACACACACACACACACACGCACACACACTTATTCATGCACTCTTACATCTACATGCACAAACTCTCACATATACACATTTACACAAATATACTTATTCTCTCTCACATACACACACAGCACATGTACAAACACATGTACACATACTTATCTACGGAATACCTGCGTACGCACACATACTATTTGACCTGAATGGTGCCCCCCTGCCCAATTTATGTGTTGAAGTTCTAACTTCCGGTACCTGAGAATATGGCTGTATTTGAAGACGGGGCCTTTAAGGAGGTAACGAATGTAAAGTGAGGTCATATGGGTGGGTTCTAATGCAATATGACAGGTACTTTTAAGAAGAGCAGATTAGGACAGAGACACAGATAGAGGGAAGACCATGTAAAGACACAGGGAGAAGATGGACATCTACCAGCCAGGGAGAGGGTCCTCAGAATAAAATCAACCCTGCCGACACCTTTTCTTGCGCTTCAAGCTTCCAGAATTATGAGGAAATAAATATCTGTTGTTTAAGCCACCCAGTTTGTGGTATTTCTTACAGCAGCCCTAGCAAACTCATACACATACAGACATGAATGCCCTCTTCCATACATACACACACAGAGACATGCACACATACCCACATACAGCTCTGTGTATGATCACCAACTTCCAGCAATGCTAGTGCTATTTCAGCTTTTTTTTGAGCATGTCAAGTTCATACCTGTGGCAGGAGCTTTGGGCGTACTTGCCCTTTTGCATGGAATTCTTCTTTCCCACTCTTCTCTTGGATTATTACTTTTCACCTTTTAAGTCTCACGTTAGTCGTCTCCTTTGCCAAGAGCCTCAATAGTGAAAGTAGCCATCCTCCTCCTACATCATTACCTATCTCTGCCCATTATGGTTTTTACTCAAAGAACCTATTCCAAATTGAAATCTTATTATTTATTTGCCTTTGTAATTTTGTTTTGCTTATTAGGTTGTGAAAGACATCAGCTCCATGATGGTAGAATCATTTTGTTTTATTAAAATCTCATATTCCTAGTATTAGTATAATGCCTGACACACAGGAAGTATTCATATTTATTAGCTATATGAATATTAAACATCTCTCACAGAGTTCTCTTTTGGATAGTGAGTCTAGGCGTGTGTAAGGGTGAATGTGTGAGTGTATGTATATGTTTGTGTGTGAGTGATGTGTGCATCTGTGTGTTTTCTGCTTCAGAAGTTGGGACTGAAAGCGGGGAATATATAAGTTTCCTGAATAACTGTCTTTTTTTTTCTGTTGATGTTTCCCAGAACGATTTTAATTCCAGGTGCAGTTGAGGAGTAATGACTCAGTTCACTACACTCTGCAGCGTTCTATATAATTTGAAAGCAGTTGTTATGCATATTAAGCTAATGTAAGCATGAGGTAATACATAGGACTTGTGACTAAGTAGCTATGGAGAGCTTGGGGGAGGACAGGCAGATATTACACAGATGCTTCAAAATTGAGTGACAGGAATAATAATGTTAGCGCCAGCTGGGAAGGAGATTCAGAAGGAAAACTATTTGGGAGAATAAATAATATAAGAAATTCAATTTAATACATGTCACTTTCAACATTGTGTTGGAATATCAAATTGAACGGTCCAACTGGTTGTGCAAAATTTAGGTCTGGAACGTGGGAAAGGGTGAGCACTGGATGTACAAGCATGCTAATTTAATACCTTGGTGTTCTCATTCAAGCCATGGAAGGAAATGATATTATTTATATCAACTGGAAAAGGCTGTGGCTAATATACCAAAGCCCTGTGCAGCCTTCCAAAGAATATTTTAGTGATGGGTCTAGGTTAACATATGCTCTTGACTCAACTCTTTCTGGAAAGATATGCAATTTCCTAGTTTCTATCATTAATTTCAGCTATAATGAAGCTCATTTTAGTCATTAGCTGGTTTTAGTCTTTCATTGATTAACAGGTGTGTGTATTTGCGTTTTATCATTGATGGCTAATTGATGTTACTGGTGTTATTATACAAGTATGCAAAACAGAGAGTCAAGAGAAAAGATTATTACTCTGATGAAGATTTCATTTCTTCATGAAGAAAATGAATTTTACAGAAATCAGATGTGGTCTCTTTAATGGGATTGGTTTGATGAGAAAGAAGAGAATTATATTCAACCACCAATTATTATTCCAATTAATATCAACTACCATTTGCAGTGATATTAACTTGAGAGTAGAGTCTAAATGGTGAATCCTATAGATTAGAGTATGCTAATTTTGCCTCCAATAATTGACATAATGATTTAAAATGATTATTGATAATGATTAATTAGGACATAAATATATATACAACTTCAATGGATGATCAGCCAAAAAATTCAAATATACGATGTTGTCTATAACTCATCCTATTTCTTAGCCTCACACAGATACAACTATTTAAAAATAGGGTGTCATAGCAAGAAGAGTTATTATAAGATGCACATTGTTGGTTGGACATGGATTTAAAGCCTATAAGAACAAAGGTCAGAATTCGACATGCTGTAATTTGAATTTTCTGTTTCTAACAATTGATTTATTAAAAGACATCCTGATATTTCTACAAAGACATCCTCTGATTTCCAATAGTGGATACTCTAAGAATAACTGACATTTGAGAATTATATACCAAGGCTCTTTGAGACATAACCACAAAATATTTGGAGGTGTTTAGGAAAGCATATAGCTTTTCATATACTTTACAAAATTTCTTCCAAACAAGCTATTTTTTTAAATTGATACTTTATATTTAATTTTTTAAAATATCATTATTTGGGCCATATCTATCTCTTACTCTAACATTGAACATAGCATGGCAAGTCTGAAAATACCTGATCTGTATAAACAGAAAGTTACATTACTAAAATATTCCCAAAGACATTTGAGTTTTTAAAAATAGATTATCAATTTTATAGTTTCTCCCTGTGATGAAATTTGTAGATGCTCGCCCTAAAACAGACATTTCACTTCACTGCTTTCAGCTTTTTGGCAGAAACAAAAAAGTGAATAGCTAACACCTGGTTACTAGCTACCAGCCAACCTTGCAATTTCTGCCTCTGTGGAAATGAAGTTTGAATCTTAGAAATCAAAGTAAAATGAAAGTTTTAAAGCTTTAGTCTTGTTTCCTCAAATATAATGGTTGTATCCAGGGAAAGATAGGGGTTTTTTTAAAGGTTAAAGCAAATATTGAAAAACCCAGTTTTAATATTTTAATCCTAAATGTAGAAATAGAGATATCACCAACTAGTTATTATCGCATTTGTCATGATAATACTTGTCCGTTGTTAATTTAGTTTATTGACATTTCAAGATAAAATTAATTAGCTCTCAACTCTTAACTGATGAAAATAAGTTTTTCATATTTAACATCAAATCTTCTTGTAAATATTCTAGAGCAGAGTGTGACCAATATTTCATTCCATATCTTTATGGAAGAAAATAGATTTGGGAAGGCAAATCTAAGATTCTAACTTTTCTTTAAAGATTTTATTTTTTAGAGCAGTTTTAGGTTCACAGCAAAATTGAGCAGAAGGTACCAAGATTTCCCATATAGTCCCTGCCCCTATGTATGCATAGCTCCCCCTTTTATTAACGTCCTCCACCAGAGTGATACACTTGTTAAAATTAATAAACCTACAAAGCCACATCATTATCACTCAAAGTCCATACTTGACATTAGGGTTCACTCTTGGTGTGTACATTCTATCAGTTTGGACAAATTTATGGTGATGCATATCCACCATACAGAGTGATTTCACATCCCTAAAAATTCTCTATGTTCTGCCTACTTATCCGTCTCTCCTTCTTAACCCCTGCAAATCACTGATGTTTTTGTTTCCTCCACACTTTCACCTATTCCAACTTGTTGTATAGTTTGAATCATATAGGATGTGTCCTTTTCAGATTGGTTTCTTTCATTCATTAATAAGCATTTAGGTTTCCTCCATGTCTTTCATGCTTTGATACCTCATTTCTTTTTATCTCTGAATAATATCCCATTGTCTACATGTACCACAGTTTATTTATCTGTTCACTTACTGAAGGACATTTTGGTTGGTTCCAAATTTTGCCAGTTATGAAGAAAGCTGCTGCAAACATCCACGTGCAGGTTTTCATGTAGATATGTTTTCAGCTCATTTGCATAAATGCCAAGGAGTACAATTGCTGGATCATATGGGAAGACTCTGTTAAACTTTGTAAGAAACTGCCAAACTGTCTTCCAAAGTGGCTGTACCATTTTTCATACCCACCAGCAATTAATGAGAGTACTTGTTGCTCTACATCCTTGTCAGCATTTGATGTTGTCAGTGTTCTGGCTTTTGGAGATTCCAATAGGTGTGCATTGGTTTGTCATTGTTTTAATTTGCATGTCTTTGATGATGTATGATGTGGAGTATCTTTTCATATGCTTATTTGTCATCCGTATGTCTTCTTTAATGAGGTGTCTGTTAAGGTCTTTAGCTCAGATCTTAACTTTATAACACCATGAATTAACATAGAATCATACCTGCACTCGGTATAAAATGGTGTATACATGAAGTACACTAAATAATATGAGACCTTATAGAATATTACATTTTGTCACCAACTGACATCTTATAATGTACTATAGGTATAAATGTTTATACTTTTTCATAAAATCATGAAAGCTTAACTACGACTTTGATTTTATAAACCAGATGAATTAAAGAAGTTTTTAATTAATTTTCTCTTGCCCTGCAGATTCATTGGAACATTCCTAGCAATGGGCCACCTCTTTATAGCCAAACCCCTTACATTTGATAAGGATAATGCTTACATATAACCCAAATAAATCTGTCGGCTTTAACTGAAGCTTCCTAAGTTTAAGAAACTTAAATCAGAATGTAAGTTCTGATTCTCACAAAATCAGAAATTTGAATCAAATATCTTTAAAATTTATTTAAACTTTGCTGAAATATTTATAGAGGCAGCAAAAACTATTTTGATTGCATTTATCAAAGAAACAAAACAAGCCTATAAATCTTCTCACATTTCTCTCTCAAAAGCCCCCAGATCACAGCATTGGTCCCCAGAATTTACTTTTTCTCCCTTACCCCTAAAAAGTTGATTCTTGGGATGACCCACCTTCATTTCCAACCTTTACTATACATAAACTTCCATAACATATTAGATGTTTTGACCCTGAGCAAGTTATTCAAATAATCTGCACGTAAGTTCTATCTATAAATAGGAGATAATAATATATAATAAATATCAAACTTAGATGGTAGCTGTTAGGATTCCATGAGTTATCTTGCAATGCAATAAAGGTGGTACATATATTATGTGCTAAAAAATTATTAGCAATTGTAATCATTCCACCAGTACACCACTATTTCAAATGATAATTATTTATCAAGCATCGGTTACATTAAGGGCACTGTTCTTAGTCCTCAGGATAAGCAGTGAACACCACAGGGGAAAAATACATACTCTAGTGGAACTTAAAATCTAATGGAAGAGAAAGAGAAATAAGAATAGTGGTCAGCAAAAGAAATATTATACATTAGATTGCATAATGTTAAAGAGCAAAGTAAGTTTGGGAATGGAGCAGTAATAGAGGAGTGAGGATTGCAGTTTTAGGTACATCCCTGGGGAAAGCCTCACTGATAAGGTGACGTTAGACTAATGACCTGCAGGAGACAGAGAAATTGGTTATTAGTATATCTGAGGGAAAAGCATTTTGGGCGAAGGACACAGCGAGTGAAAAGGCCCTGAGGCAGGTGTAGGCCTTGCATGTTTCCAAGAACAGCAAGGAAGCTGTCTCTTCAATGCAGTGAGTGAGAGTAAAAGTGGTAAAAAATGAGGTGAGAGAGAGAATGAGGGAAACCAGGCATTTTGAGGATTTTAACTGAGTGTCCTCATTTATATGCGAGTGAAACTAGAAGCAATTGGTGAATTTTGAGCAGAGAAGTAAAATAATATTCCTAATAAAAATCAGCACAGCCTCTCTCAACATCTTCCAATTCACAATAGGGATCCAATACGCCATTGTGAAAACAAATGCCCAGGTTGCAAGTGGGTCACCCAAGGAAACTTCTTAAAATTTGAGGGAGGGAAACCTATATCATTCTCACACTAAACGTGGATGTAAATACTTTAATCTAGTATTTATGAGGTTAATAGATGTATTTCTTGTTCCTTTTTACCTCACTTGATTATTATTTAATCTGTTCCATCCTCTAAATAATCCCTCTAAGCTTCCAGGCACTCCAGTTTACTATATTGGCTGATCTACATCTCAATCCTCTGTATTGACCTCTTCCATTGATGTCAAGCACCCACCACTGTAAGCTGCTTTTATTGGCATCACTATGGATATTTTATGAAGCCTGTGGTCCTGTTTTGCAGAGAATTCTTCACTACTGTTCATCCACCCACCACACAGGAACACTCTTTGAAATGTTCTGAAAGACTGGACATCTGGCTTGCACTGCTTTGAAAAGCAGTCTGTTACTCTGTTGAAGTTTTCTCCCTAACATTTTATTATGGAAACTTACCTAAATACCAGCAAAGATTAAGGAATTTCACAATGAAAACCCATATAACTACCACCAAGATTCTAATGTTACTGTTTTACTATAAATATTTTATTGCGTATCTGTCTATCCATCTCTCTATCTATAGATTAATCCATCTTGTTTATCCATTCTTCTATGATTGATACTTGGGATGTTTCCAGGTTTTTGTCTCCTTTGAATAAAATTGCTTTAAATATTTGGCATAAAATCTTTTTATGAAGATATATTTTCATTTCTATTGGTTAAATACCTAGTAGTAGAATTTCTGGAATGTCGATTATGTATGTGATTAGTTTTAAAAGAAATTGATAGAACTTTCTCCCAAAGAGGCTGTTATTACATTTTACATTCCTACTAAATTATTTGCATTATTCCAGGAAGAGCAAAGAAAGTCCCAGTCATTCCACAATCTCACCAACATTTAGTATTGTCAGTCTTTTTAATTTTATTCTGGTGGGTGTGTGCTGGTATTTTATTGTAGCTTAAATTCACATTTTCCTGATAACTAAAGATATTCATCACTTTTTCATGTGCTTCTTGACCTTTGCGTGTCTTCTTTTGTGAAATTTCTGTGTAGATCATTAGCTCCTTTCTATTGGGTACTTTGTCTTTTCATCATCTATCATTGAGTTATAATCTTTTTATATGTTATGGATATTCAGTTCTTTGTCAAATATATGTTTTGTGAATATTTTCTTCCAGCTTGTGTTTTGACCATTCTTTTTCTTAATTGGGTCTTATAATGAACAGATGTTTTCATTTTAATGAAGCCTAATTTGTCTGTCCTTTTCTCTTTTGATTCTTGCTTTCTATCACCAATCTAAGAACCCTTTGCCTACTGCCATGACAGTAAGATATTCTTCTGTGTTTTCCTTTGAAGTTTGATGGTTTTAGCTTTTACAATTGAGCCTATGCCTCATTTTGGATAAAATTTGGTATAAAAAGTGAGATAAGAAGAGGGATTTTTTTTTTCATCTGGATATTGAGATATTCTACCACCATTGGTTAAAAAGCATCATTTCCTCATTGGATTACTTTGGCTCATTTGTTAAATATCATCTCATTCTATATGTACGGGTCCATTTTTGAGTTCTATATTTACTTTGTTTAGTCTATCTGTCAATTTTTATGTCAGTCTCTTCTATTTTCTTGATTTTTATAGCTTCTAGTAAATCTAGAAATCAAGTAATGTAATTTCTCCAACATTGTGAGTCTTTTTGTAAAAGATTCTCCTTTTGCCCTCTTAAATATGATTATATTAGTATTGGTTCATTATTCACTTTCTCAAGTTCATTTGCCTACTTATTGAATAGTGGAACATACTAGCTTTTTTCCCTAGCATTTTTTCCATGAAAGAACATTTCATAAATGTTCTTTGTTTATTGTCTTCAGCCTTGAGGATTACAATATCAAAATGAATAAAGCACTGGGGCTACAGAAGACTCCTTCTATACAACTATATTGCCTTTTGTTTGTAGAAACTGCAGTGACTTTATAATTTCAGTAAGAGCAGAAGGAGGGACCACTCTAATCATTGTCGTAGTAATAGCACCAGCAAATTTTAGATTCATAGTGAATCTATCAGTTTTTAATATGTGATAATATTTTTCTTTTCTTATTTAATCCTAATAACCATGTACAAATCATTATACACATTTAACAAGTTAAAGTTGGGGAGATTATGTAATTTACAAAATAACCCATATATGCTATTCCATTCTCACAGTACACCTCAGAAGTTATTACAGTAACGCTGAGGCCCTTCGGGCTTCTTTGCTCAGTATAATGCTGAACCACACAAAGTGACTTCAAGGAAGTGAGCAGAGCTGCAGCCCTGAACAACTCCAGAAAAGGTGGTTCGCACTGTCATCTATGTAGAGTGCTCTCTTGAATTGTGCAGTGCATGGTATCAATTAGGATATTTTTGTTTGCAAGTAACTGAATTTCTTCTCAAAATTGCATCAATATAAATGGGATTTACTGTCTGATAGAAGAGGAAGGATAAAGACAGCTCAGAAGTGATTATATTGATTTGATTCAACATTTCATAGATACCGTTAAGATTCAGTTTTCTCTACTCTTGGACTAGAGTAAGTCAAATTAGTTTCAATGCAAGATCGCTACCAAGAACTTCCAGGGCTGCATCCACACACAAGGAGAATAACGCTGGTGTCCTATAGTGCATTCGTTTTCTAGGACTGTCATAACCAATCACCACAAACTGGGTGGCTTACAACTGTGGAAATGTATCCTCTCACGGTTCAGGCGGCAGAAATCCACATCAAGATGTCAGCAGGGCCGTGGTCTCTCTGCAGGCTCTAGGGAAGCATTCTTCCTGTATCTCCTGACATTCTGTACTTGTGACAGCGTAACTGCAATCTCTGCCTGTCTTCACATGGCCTTTGACCAATACAGCCTTAAGGTTTCCTTCAACTTGACTTCAATTTTAGATGGGCTTCTTCCTGCCTCTAGGCCCCCGACTTCCCTCTCAGCCCGGCACTCAGAGAATCCAGCTGGCCTAACTGCAAAGGTCTCTCCTCTCCCTTTTCTGAGGAGCATTTACTTTAGACAACTTGTAATTACAAATTCTTTCTCTGCCCCTTTGAGATGTACATCTCTTTCCCAGCCTCTTGACAGTTGACAATGTAAGATTATGTTTCTCAGGAACCTGGGACCCATCCTTGTGAAATGTAATCATCGAGGAAGATAGAGCTTCCATCTCTCAGTCTTTGTGAGAAGGTAGGAACCTAGTTTCTATGGGCACCTTGCTCTGAACCGTAAAACTACCTCCTGTCGAGTAGATATGAGAAAGCTGACTTTTCCTTTCGGTAAGGCCAATTAACCAACACCATCAAGATAGCCATCCCACCTCACCCTACTCCAGCTCTTAAAAACTCTCTTGCCACTTGTTTCAGTGGAGTTGACATTCAGCTTTATTTATTTATGCTAATGACAGCATAATAATCCATTGTAAGGACGTATTGTTATTTATATTATCACTCCCTAATTGTCAAACATTTATTTTAGTTCTCATTTTTCCTATTATAAGGCACAGTACAAGGAGATGAATCAGCCTTATAACCAAACCTCTCTGCGCATCCATAACTATATCTTTTGGAGAAATTTGTGGAAGTGGTATTGCTGATACAAATGGCATAAACATTTTAAATGCTGTAATTCATGCTGCAAAATTGTTTTTGAAGAGATTATTCCAACCTCTACTTCCATAAACATCAAATCAATACTTTCACTAATATACATATTTTAAAGGGGTTTACATTAATTTTACTCTATTTTTATTTTTAAACATATTTTACATTTCATACATGCAAAAGATATGTAACATATATGGCAACTAAAAATAATACTACTAATAAAAATTTCAGTTTTCAATGACACATTCATAATTTGAGAATTGAACTTACCTTTGAAATCCACTAGCTGTTCCTTGCTTTGCTCTCTAGAGATCTTGAATTTTTTGCCTTGGTCTTTTCCTTCCGTTTGCTTCTGTTTTTACTATATGTATTGTATATTTGTGTCTATGCACATAAATATGTATATTTCAATATACTTTTACAATATATCTTTCATTTTGCTAGTTTTCTATATTAAAAGTTTATGCTATATTTCTTATTCTATCATTTTTTTGGGCTCAATATCATGTTTGTTAATTTAGTTTATGTAGCTATGTTCATTCATTTCAATTGATGCATAATATTCCATTCTGGTAGTATTCCACAATTTATTTATCCATGATTTAGTTGAGTGACATTTTTCTAGTTTTATTATATTATCTACTGTGTTACTTGGAAAAATGTTATACACATCTCCTGCTGCATAGGAGCTGGAAGTTCTCTAGGGTATATACCTTGGAAAGAAATCACTAAGTTATAGCTTAGATAAATTAACAAACTTCCTTCTGACAAGTAGCTGGTAATTCCTTGATAGATTTCAAGCATTATTGGTACTCTTTCAGATCCAGTATTTTCATATTTCTTTTTAATTTCATTGTATTATCAGTTAGTTCTGAGAGTCATGTATTCTCTACACATTGATTTATCCATTGAACCATGACAATTTCCTCCTACAGAATTTCCTCACACGGCAGGGCTGGCAATCAATCTGAGACGCAGTACCCAATAGCTGAAGTCTTAGCCATCACCATCAGTGATAGGCATGTGAGTAAAATGTACTTGTCTTTCTTTAGCTCACTTAACTTCATTCTACTACAAAGATAAAAACAACCAACGTTAGACTCTTCACTTGAGGTTTCTAGTTTATATGCACAGGTGATACAGGGGTGGATCATTTATGTATGCATGTGTGTGTGTGCGTGCGTGTAAGGGGACTTAGTGGTAATTTGCAGTCTGGGCAGGTTAGTGCTCAGATGCCTCCTGTTCTCATCTCTCTTTCTCTTGAAGTAGTGGGTGCAGAAAAGACTAAGCAACAGGGGAAAAGAAAAGAAGAAAGAGAAGCAGATCAAGCCTGTTAACCTTTCAAAACTTTATCCTGCTAGATAAATTAAACTGCTTCAGAATTATAAGCCAGCACACATCTTGCCTCTCTCTTGCAATGTAAAGAAAAGAAAAAATAGCTATTTTAGCTCCATTTAACCGCTACTTTGAAATTTTGCAAAGATTAAAAGAACAAAGCAGAAATATGAAGAATCAGTAAGATGATGGATGAAGTAACACAAGGGAAAACTAAGGCAATGAGGGGAAAGAAAGAGAGAGAAAGAGTGGAGATGGGGGGGAGGAAAAGGAAAAGATGTGAATTGTCATCAACCGGAGTTCAGATTTTGTTTATATTCTCTTCCAATTGAAGTGCTCCTTTTGGAGAAAAGTGCTTTCTTTCTTTTGTCCTCTTCTCTCACCGCTCTTTTTCCCATTCATGTAAACATTTTGTAATTTTCATTCATTTAGGATGTTAAAGGTTTCAACTTAAAACCCACTATTTTGAAGCATTTCTCTACGAGAGCTTGTCTAAAAGAGTATGATTTTAAAAATAACTGCTGTTATCAAGTGTAGATCTCCTCTTGCTTTTTTTAGTCAGTTATACAGAAAAAATAAGTAGTTTCGGGGTAAATATTAAAATGAGTTTGTATTCAAAGTTTCAGACAGTTGAAAAATAATATTTAGCAGGAAGCGTTACTGAGAAAAATTTTTACTAACCATATAATTTGACAAAAGAATATTTGTTGACCATATAAGTCACCAATATTAAAATTATTAGTAGAACCTAATCCTGGCATATTAAAATAGTTTTCTCAAATTTGAAAATTTCTTTAGGATTAAATATAAGGCTAATTTTATTTAGAATTAATAATGGACAAGTCATTTATTACAGAAGTGATTATTTTATCCATGTATAACTCCAAATCATTCTGACCTGCTTACTTCACTCAAAGGGTGAATTGTTTTTGAGATACAGGCATAAGAGAAACACGAGCAGTGTTTGAAATGAACTTTGGAAGTTTGTTGAATGTGAGTTGCAAGAACTCTCATAAGTGCAAAATACAAGCTGTCTTACCTCAAACCTCAGAGGAAGGTCCACCCATTCCACCATAATGATGTTAATAAACTGACACTATGAAATATTTTCAAATTCAGAATAATACATTTTAGTCATTAATTCTCATGTCAAAACCATATTAAATGTCATTCTTCTCATTTTAATCATTTCACAGGAGTATAGCATGTTAAGTTAGTGGACCATTGAGGACCAATATCAATTCAATGGTAGAATAACAGATAGAATCCAATGAACTCAGTTTTGTCTACAGCTTAAGTACTTTACTAATAGTGATATGCATTTAGGAAATATACTAAGTGCTCAATATCATTTTATGATATCTTAGCAATAATTTATGGAATGATAATTGTTTGATTGTCTTACCCTTTGGAAATATAATCAATAGCTTTACTTACATAGAGAGAGTAAACTAGAAAATTGAAGAAATATCCCTTCTTTTAACATTCTCTTGTTTGAGAAAGTAATTTAAGAGGAGAAGGGAAATTTTGAATATTAGCTCACATTAATCTCATGAAATATGTGGGAATATAGAAAAATTTCTTGTTGTAATGATTTACTATTTCACAACCTCTGCAGTGATGACACTTGAAGAAGGATGCAAGATCATGATTAATGTTAAATGAACTCCTGTTATGTGTCAGGCACTTTGCATACGCCATCGTAGTCAATGTTCACCATACTCCCTTGAGATAAGAACTAATAAATTCATTTTCTAGTAATGAAACAGTTCATAAGGATTACCATATTTCAGTGAATCTAAAACTAATCTTGTAAGATACATATCATCTTATTGCCACGAGAAATAGAAAATGCTGCCAAGTTTAATTAGAAGATTTGTCAGTAGACTGGTACTGATTCAAAAATGTTAACATGGTAGGATGGGTGGTAGGTAAGGTGCCTCCTAGACTGAGACCATATGTTGGGCACCTGTCTAAGGCATGTAAGCTGATGAACTGAAGCCGATTCCCATGCCTCTCTGGGACCACAGCCCCTGATTCTTCCATTAAACTTCACGCCTCCACTGTCTTCCATGAAACAGAATGCATTTGGCATATTCTTTTATGAGAACTCGTCTTTCCCTTGATGGCACCACCCAGTCTTTGTAACCTTCATTTGGAGGAAATCAAAGTGCATGGCAGTGTATTAATCAGAAAAACGGATTGTGCCTGCCTCATCCTGTCAATCCTTTGATAAGGAAAAACAAATAGCACAGATTAAATCACAGGCTGCTCAAATGCTTTGTACTTGGAATAAATACATTTCAGCTTTCTCGAAAGTCCATTATGCACTGTTTGGCTTTGATTAGCAGGAGGCATTTCATAAAGCATGAAAGAAAGCTACAGCTAGTGGAAGAAAGAAGAAACGTGTGAGCAGTTTCTCACCATTTAGTTAAACAGTCGACTCACCCCAGTCAAAGAAAACAGCGAAGGCTCTGCAATTACGAATGTCCTTGGCAAAAGGATGAATTTATCTGCCTATAAAGGAGATGTCGCTTGAAAAGGCAGTGTCTGCAGCAAACAGAACACCAGCAGAGCATGACTGTAAAGAACAATCGATATTTGCTCTTACACAGGAGAGATCCACAATTGCAACTTGATTGTAATCCTCACCTGGGAAATCTGAAATCACCACCTGTTTTCTTTGAATGCTTGTGTGACACACTCCAGTTGCTTCCTACAGAATTTAGAACATTCATTTACTCCAGCAGATACACTCAGAGCTTCACTCAATTCAATTCTTTTCCATTAAGGAACCGACTCGCTAGTTAGATTTATTAGAGCTGTGCAGATCATTATTTATTATTTATTATTATTATTTATTATTATTTCATATTCACAGTTACATTTCTAAGTATATGCTACCTATATTGCTTCCAGTCCATGATGTATTTTCATAAAGGTCTTATGCTTGTTTGTACTTCATTAAAAGGGGCAAGATATTAAACATAAGAATAGTTAGTTACTATGTAGTCAGTTTTGTCTTAAGAATAACAGAACAAGGGAAATAAAACCACAACCACCACCACAAACTCTTAATTCAGTTCTTACAAGCCCCTCGACATTCAATTCCAATTAAATGTTATCAGGGCTTAATTTTGTTACGTTCCATGCCAAAACATTATGTTGCGAGAATTAAAAGAATGTTGATGGACAAAACCTTACAATGTAAGACTTAGGGTCATCCAGAATGTTTGTTATAAAGTAATTTCTGTTATTTTTAGCATTTACTCTCTACTTAAATCTGCTGCTTAACTTGGTAAGATAAACTATAATCTGAGTGGCATTGCAGTGCCAGTAAAGATAGAGCCACCAGACTATGCACATTATTATCATCCGAGCAAAACGTTAGCCAAAAGGAAAAAAAAAAAGCTTAATAACTTGTACAATATAGCAAAATTGTCAGAGCCCATGTGCTTTGTAGGGTCTAGTACAACATTATGCAGCATTTATAATTACATAGAACAGTCTGGCTGTACTTTTTCTAAATTTGAGAGCACTATTTTAGGATAATAATTAGTAATATCAAATTAAATGTTTACAAACAAATTTTAATGTGATTCTAGAATTGTACATTTTTAAAATGGACACAAAAGGCAGCAATAAGCCAAAAGTATAAATGTTCCATAAATATAAAATTATGTCAAAGTTTTATCCTGAGCTTGATGCAATCAAGGGTATTTAACCATTTGAATCTACCGGTGAATAACGATTGATGGTGACTAAGCAGGGTCTTTGTCAGCTCACAGTATTGGGGAGTTTTAAGGATAGTATGATTATTGCACAAAAGACCTAAGTTCAGCTTCAGTTTTTACTAAGTGATAGTGCCATCTACTGGTTTAGTTTGTCGCAATTCTGTGATGACTGAGAGCTGGAGGTGTTGGGTTTGACGGGCACACCTGCTGGGTACGACCTCATGAAGCTGTTCCTGAACGCAGATTCTGTCATTTATGCTAAGGAATAAACAAGAATAGACACTGTTATGAATTAGTTAAAATTTAAGACTTTGAAGCTCTTTTATTCATTGTAAAGAATATACGGAATAAAGGAGAGATGCTTTAACCAGGCAACATCATTTTGGCGCTTTTACTTAATGACTTAAATCATGCTATATAGCAAAGTCCCGAATGTTTTGGTTAACCAATTCTTTGCACATTTGGTGCATTGAATGAACTTTATGCTCAAAAATGTTGACCGATTCTACAAAAATCAGGGCATTTAAGACAGATAATAGGAAAAATAGAAATTCTTTCCTGGCTTGAAGCTTGCAGAATGAACAAATATACAGACAAGAAGCTGTGAACTAAGAACGCCTGTTGGCTCAGGGTGGGTCAGATACATATTTTAAGGTATGAATAAAGATATGGCTGTGGAGTAGGAGGAAATTTGAAAGAGGGGTTGGATTTGAAAATGAGAGGCAAAAAAATGTATGTAAGCTTGAGTAGTAGTAAGAAAAGGAAAAAGTACAGGAGAAGCATGAGATTTTCTGTTTTGGCTTTTGCACAGCAAGCACAAATGTGTCCCTAATTCTGCGAAATGAATTCTTAACAGTTCTAACACTTTTGGAAGCTAATGTGTATATTGAGCTAATGTCCACAGGAAACTTTGTGCTCCTTCTTAACATAATAAAATATCTGGCTTGGTCAGTGGCAGTATCAAAGAGTGCTTCCCATCAACCCCACCCTACTAAACTATCCCCCCAAAATGCATTCCATTAGTAAAAACAGAAGAGATCCTGTTGGCTATGCAATCATAGAGTTTAAACAAATTTATGAAAATCTGTTACATTATATTCCTTATTAACTTTGATGCTTTGGAATGTAAATTATACTAGAATGTCTATTAAAGGGCAAAGTACATTATTATTCCCTCAAATCTATACAAATCTCTTAAGCTTTTAAAACATTTTTGAGCCAGATGCTAGTGTTCCTAGAAATTTCCCAGGATGCCCCTAAGGGGAGGAAGCATCAGATGGCAGTGTAATCATTAATTTACCCACCCCCACCCTTATGCAATCAAAGTGGAATTACTTTGATCTGTTACATGTGCATGTGTGTGTGTACACAAACGCACACATGCACACGTACACATGTGCACACACACACACACGTATATATAATTTGATTTATACATACATTCTTTTTGAATAAATGCTCTACTAAAAATAAGTTCGAAAGCTTATCATTTTGAGCATTGAAAATATGACAAAACCAGGATTTGAATACAAAGTGGCAAAAATATTGGGAAAAACATCTCCAGTAGAAGTAAAGAAAGAGAAACGAGGATAAGCGAGAGATGTTCTGTTTTGGCTTTTGCACAGCAATATATGCAACTCTTCAATGGTTTGCTTTATGTTGACTTTGTCCAGGAGCCTTCCTTGACCAACGTGGGGTGCATGATCTGTCTCTGCTCTGTGACCTCTATCAATCTCCGTTCTCCCACTTGTATAGCATGATATTGCATACTAACTTCTAATGTTGTTACAAATCGTGCGTGTCTGAAAATTTTGTATCTCAAAAAAATAAATTTCACTTGGACAAGATACAGGTCTTACTTCATCTGAGTTACCTATAACGCTAACATAACGTGATGCTAATAGTTTGTGGCAAACATAAATAATTCCACAATTTCTCTCTCTTTTTCTTTCCTTCAAACACTCACATACGCATACATGTTAATTCATTAATGTCATGGAAACATGGACAAATGTATTAATAGGCATTATTCAGAATGGGAAATGTGACAGGATATAAGATCTGTGAAGAGATGATTGCAATTATAGGAAATCAGAGTATTTCAAATTACAACTATAAAACATCTCTCTACAATTGTTAAAGTAAGAAAAATTAGACAAGCTGTGGGAAGGATGTGAGCATAATAGGACTCATGCTCAGCTGGCAGGAGTGGACACTGGTGAAACCAATTTACAAAATTATCTCGTAATACTTAAAAAAAATTAAATATCATTTATGCATACCCTATGTCCATGAAGTTCTTTTCCTGGGTGTATATTCTAAAGCAGTGGTCAACATGCCCTTGGAAGGACATATCCAAGGATAGCCAGTGCATACTTGTTTTGTTGGTAAGGAGTTGGAGCAATGTACGTATCTGTTCCTAAGAGTGTGGGAATGGAGAAAGTGGTGGGTGGATACCATGAAATATCATGCAGGAGGTATACATAGGAATGTTGATGGATCTAAAGTATTTAATTGAAAGAGAATGTAATCTATAAAATGACAACATGTAAGCAAATTTAAAATACACATGCAAAACAATAATACATTTTCTATATGAATGTATACAAATGGAAAGATTTCCACTAAACAGTGAAACATGAGGATGAAAAGAAATAAGCAAACATACAGATAAATGAAATAATAAAACAGGCCTAGATTGTTGGCAGTAATGTGTATGCTTGAGGAATATGATTAACACAAGCTTATGCACTTGATACCTAACTAGGAAAAGAAGAAAGACTAGAATGGTGGCCTTCAATGGGATGCACAAAATAGAGCATGAACAAGAACAAACTCAAAACCTTGAGTTTTTTGTTGTTTATGCTATTAGAATGGGAAATACTTGGACCTCAACCTTCCTGTTGACTTTCAATATGCACCGACCTTTTCCGTCAACACCTAAAGACAAAGCTTTTCTGATGAGAAATTCCTTTTCAATTCAATTCTATATGTGCTATTTCATTTCACGTCTCAGGAAGGAACAGTTTGAAAAAAGTCGCCTTAAACTTGGAGAGAGACAAAATAGCTGTGGCCTGAATGAGGCAGCATCACGTTCGAGAACTTGGTGTCAGCCTTCCTTTTCTATAGTGTCGCACGTCTACCACGAGCATGAAGAAAATATTTTATCTGCTCACCTATTATCTTGGTGATTTACCCAGAAGCAAAAGTGTTAATCAGAGAAGTATTCCAACTTTGGTTGTATTTAGGCCATGGAAAGACATTTCTTGTGGATTATAGCAACAAAGGAATAAACAGGAAGTCAGGAATAGTGTTTTGGTCTCTGTCTCTTTAGAACTGTATAACTCTGTATAACTATATATTTGCAGATACAGAAGGCCAAGTCTTCATTTTTACTTCCTCATCATTAAAAGTGAGGCTGATAATATAATGAATATAGCTCTAATTCAGTGAAGGGAGACTAAATCAAGTATAAAACAAATAAAAGTGTTATGATATTAAACTAACGAGTTATTAGCCCAGAATGATTGTTTCATGTAAGCAGAATATCAGGGTAGGTAATTATAGGATGGTCTTTTCCAGAGTTATAGATGTAGCCGCGTTCTAAAAAATAAATTAATTAACTAGTGTGGACAATTTTTAACATAGGGCTGTTATTGCTAAAAAGAGATTCTAATCAAAAGAATCAGATTTTCTAATGTTACATTTTATATTTTAGAATTAATTACTGCTCAGTTTATCTGAGGAAAAAATAATGAACATATTTAGAGTATAATTTTATTTTTGTAGGAGCTGTTTTCCAAACTTTGAAATTAGTCATCTTTTGTGTTGGCTATATAAAGGCCAGACTATGATTACACCAATGGTCGGGTATGAAAATAATGCTCCTTCTCCGCTTACCTGTGGAGTATTCATTTGAAGTCCATTTTTCACACTTATTACCCCCTTCGATAAAAGCATGCACCAAGATCGGGAAAGAGAAAGACAAAGGACAGAGCCATACTTATCTTAAAAGCATTTTGTGGAAAGTGTTAACATTGATGTTCTGCTAAGGGTAAGTTACCATGGCCATGTATCTAAATTCATAAGGGATATTGGGTCTGTAGTTTTATTTCATTGCGTTTTTGTCTGGCTTTGGTATCAGGGTAATGCTGAACTCAGAATGAATTTGGAAGTATTTGCTCCTCTTCTATTTTTTGGATCAGTTTGAGAAGGATTGGTTTTAATTCTTCTCTGGTGGAATTCATCAGTAGAGGCATATGGTCCTGGACATTTCTTTGTTATGAGGACAGAAGCTAAGAGGAATTAGCTTTGATGATGGAGGTAGAAAGGTGCCAGCCAAGGAATGCAGCAGACTTTACAAGCTGGAATAGCCAAGGAAATGGATTCACCCCTGGAGTCTCCAGAATTAATGTAGCCCTGCCCATCCATTTCAGACTTCTGACTTCTGGAACTATAAGAGAATAGATCTGTGTTGTTTTAAGCCACTAAGTCTGCAGTAGATTGTTATAGCATCAAAGGAAACTGATCAAGCAGATATTCTCCTCAACCTCAAATAAGTAAACTCACGGATCAACTCAGCCAGTGATTTCTAATACGTTTTCATTAAGAGTTTGGAACTAGGCACAGTATCTATGAGCTGCGAAACTACTTTCCTCCTTCAATATCTTTTTACTTCTCTTTTGAGTGTTTATATCCCCATAATTGTCCTGTTTTTAGTGTTACAAATATCTACGCAAATATTCACAGATAAGTGTATAAATATCGTATGTTCTCTGAGAGGCTGTGTCTATAGCAAGTTATTTGAGGAGAATTAATTCTGATGTCAGATTGCTTGAGCTTGAATCTTGGCCCCAGTAGTTGTTGTCTGACTTTGGCACGTTGACTTATCTTCTCTATGCTTCAGTTTTGTAACTAGCCAAATGAGGATAAAAATAGTACTTGCTGTAAAGGATTGTTCTTAGGATTATGTGAGATAGGAAATATACAGACATTGACATATAGAATCTATTTAAAGTCTTATTTTCTGTATCTATCAAGAAAAAATTGAAATAAAATATGTTGTAAATACATTTATTTTTGAGTTGGGAAATTTTATTTATAAAGAAGAAATGCTTCAGTAGAATGTAAATTCTTTACAGAGTTAATGTTAATTCTGCAGTAGAATGTAAATTTATGCAGGTAAGTTTTGTCTGATTTGCTCACTGACACATTCTCAGTGATTAAAGCTGCTTCTGGAACGTAGTCAATGCTTGAGAGATGTGTGTTAAACGAATATTGAATTCATATGCGTGACATGTTACCCACAACATACAAATGTGCATTTCTGAACTTTCACAATATATCCCCTTATATAATACAAAACGAGTAATTATCATAAACAATTTAAACATCTTAGAATACATAATAATTTTGAACTAAAATGTGTATTATTTATTATAATTATTACCCTTGTTACAATATTAGGTTAACACTTTTTTTAAAGAGAAGTAGAATATTATTTTTTAAAGTAATATAAGCGGCATAGTTGGATCTATAGCTATATATTTGTATTAATATTTTAATGTTATTTACTTTTAAAAAATGGTAGAAATCTATAGGATTAATATAATACCTATAGGTTAAACTTTTAAGGAAAACTTTCAATTAGGTAAACTATCTGGAAGTCCACAATTTATTTCTCATATGTTTTGCAAAACTAAAATCACTTATAAAACAAGTTATTTAGTGGTTTAGTCTAGAAAAAAGACTAATCAAAAGGACAACACGTTATTTATACTTGACGATTATGAACTCAATGCATGGCTTCTTTAGGGAACTGATTTGTGATCATTAGTGAGGATGACTCCATACGTGATTATTCTCTGCTTGTAAAGTTAACAAAAAGAAATACGGTAACTGAGAATAATATCAGGCAAGTATTTGGAAGCATATACGCAGGAATAATTGAAGTTTGCAAAAACAAATTTCAGGAATGGGGTTGGTAGCACTTGCCAAACAGAAGACCATATTTAATGGGAAATTTATAAAGGAACCAAATGATAGAATTTGCCTTCTGCCATTGTCTCACATTTTCAAAGAACGATAAAGATGACCACATAATAGGCTCTAAGAAAAAACTGCATTAAATATTTGCCAAAACTTTATTCTAATTATAAGAATGCAAATCAAATTTATCAACACTCATTGACCAATTTTTTTTTTCCTGCCTTATCTCCCCAAACCCTGCCTGTACACAGTTGTATATCTTAGTTGCACGTCCTTCTAGTTGTGGGATGTGGGACGCTGCCTCAACGTGGCCTGACAAGCGGTGCCATGTCGGCGCCCAGAATCCGAACCCTGGGCCACCGCAGCGGAGCACGAACTTAACCACTCAGCCACGGAGCTGGCCCCTCATTGACCAATTTTATAAGCCAATTTTTGTAATATTCTGCTTCCTTAATTCTTCTGCTATATATTTCGTAAAATCTATGTATACCTTGAGCCAGGTCTTAAAAGGAAGGCTTCTGCCTCCCAGTCTGGGTAGACATTAATTTACTCCCACTCCTACCCTCAGCCTATGCCAGGACCAGTGCTAGATGCAAGAGATAAAGAATGAAATAGAAAAAGTTCTGCCCTTTAGAGCTTAAGATAATTACTCAGAATTTTTATTGAGTCTCACATAATAACGAGTTTTAAGATAATCTTTTAGTGTAACTTATAATAACAATAATAATAGTAACAACAACATCTTCTGAATTGTTTTTATAGAGGATGGTTCCAGGAAAAACAAAAATGACAAAATTTAAACTTATTTCCCTAACTCTAAAGAGAGTAAAACCAAACATATTTAACTGAATTTTGTGGTCTATTCAAATAAATGAAAATATTTGAAAGATTTTATTCATTATCCTTTTGTTGCATATGGTTTCTACACTCTCTTGTCTTTTACTTTGTTTAAATTTAAATTTCCTCATGTTCATTTGGATAAATATGAGTATGCAGTTACTTACATAGGTGTATGTAGGTATGTGTGTATTTATATATTTTTATGTATATATGTGTGTGTATCTTTATTTTTTTTACATATACACATTTTATATATTTTTGGCTATATCTCTTTATCTACCTACCTATGATAGAATAATTATTAATGACCTGTCTGAATTTTACTTGTCTTAATTATATCATTTGCTATAAAACTAGTGTAGGATGGTAAAATTTTAAATAAGTTTTGAAACCAAAAATAGATTGATGCATTTATTTTGTTGTAAAATGCACGGTACTCTATCAAAACCATATATATTTGACTTTATTTATTTACTTTTTAAATAGTTATCAGGTCATTTTAATATATAGAAATTCAAAAGAAAAGATAAGCTGTTGAAACTATATAGCTACAATGTAAAAAGCAATTCAAACTTAAAATAGTGATAATATAAGAAAGGAAATTTATCAGTTTTCACGAGATGAAAAACGTTAACCTGAATATGGTACTTTTTCAATATTGTGATGGTAATTTAGGAAAAAACAGATTAATTATAATCTTGGTCACAAACATATGTTTTAACATTGTTTAAATTCCAATCCGTAAACAGAAAGATACAAACATTGAATAATTATGGGAAAAATAAACCACTAAAAAGACTTGATCAAATGAAACAAAGAAATTTAACTTTCACGTATTCCCTTTTCCCTGAGCTTATTCATTAAAAATAAGGACAGATTTTTAACAATGGCTCACAGATTAATAAAATATTTAAATTTGCTCAAATCTTAATCTCAAATGAACCATGATGCTAAAATATCGATTAAGCATTAATTTTGACTTCTTAAATCTTATATTAATCATGTTGTCTAAAATTAGAAAGGGAGAGAATATTATTGATAATAAGTTTAAACATGCATAAAATTTGTTTTTATGGCTTCAAATTGGACAAGATTAAGGGTCATGTTTATTTAAACATCGAATAAACTGAATTCATTACAGAGTGCATGCTAAAAGCTTTGGACTGCCTTTCAAGTCAAGAATGACTTTGCCTGTTCATAGGATGACAATCAGCTTTTACTTCTTTTGAACAATCACTAAACCAAGTTTAAAAAGTGAATGAATTAACAAAGCACAGATAGTACAAAATAGTACAAAGTCAACACATCAGTGCTTTTAAAATAGACCTCATTTATCTCAAAAGGAATTAAGGGAATTGGAGATGTTATTTTAAAAAGGTCTAAACTAATAATAGATTACAGATAGTCAGAGTTACAGCATCTTGCTAAAAGAAAGAGAATCATTCCAAATAGAAAGCATTGTCACGGCTATGGAGGATATTGGATTCTGTAAGAAAACTCATGACATATGCACGCACTGATTTAAAAAGAATCTTAATTGTTTTCATTTTATTTTCTCCAGAAGGCAGGAAGTTGGTGGAACACTGACTCTCCCCAGCTACTTGGGGACATCTCATGTAGTCATTAATTTATGCCTGGAAGAATGTACTGAGCCCTGTGTAATAATAGACAAAAGATTCAGAATAGCACATTTCTTAATATTCCTACAATGAAAATTATATTCTCTGATCATTATATTTTAAGCTTGTTTTTTTGTTTTGTCTTGAAAAATAAGTAAAAACCAGTACTATCCTATTCTCTAGTTTATGTTATTCTCCCCTTTACCTCACTTACCCCCCAATTTGGTAAGAGCAGTTTCTTTAATCCTTCTCCAAAGATTATTGCTTCCAAAATTGTCCATTTGAAAACCATGTTGTAAGACTGTTTTGTGAGTCATGATCTTTTGGGTTTTATCTGTGGTGTTCAGAGTTTTCGTACTCTCTTTCCTTTCCAGGAACAATTGATAGCCCTAATATACGAGCTTCCTGTCAGCCAGTCCGATACCCAAGAAAGAATTTCAGACTCAGCATTTTCTAAAGGTAAGCTGTTGGTCTAAAGGATTAACAGAGCCACTTGAACTCGAGAATTTTGATTATTGGAAAACATACGAAAACTCCTGATATATTGACATAAACACGATTAGGCATATGAATGTGATAAGATATAATATATTTTTGTGATGCTTTTTCATATTTGAAGACAAAATCTCACTACAGAACACTAATGAGGTAGAAGAAAGTCTTATTACCAGTTCTTATCAATCATTCTTAATATTTGTGTGAAGAAAACATTTTAGGGAGCCAGCCCAGTGGGGTGGTGGTTAAGTTTGCGTGCTCTGCTTTGGAAGCCTAGGGTTTGCAGGTTCTGATCCTGGGCGCAGACCTACACACTGCTCATCAAGCCATGCTGTGGCAGCATCCCACATACCAAAAGTAGAGGAAGATTGGCACAGATCTTAGCTCAGTGACTATCTTCCTCAAAGCAAAAAGAGGAAGATTGGCAACAGATTGTAGCTCAGGGCTGATCTTCCTCTCACACACGCGCACATACACACACTATATATATATATACACATATATATATATACACTTTAGGAGTGTTTTGTTATATCTTTGGTAAAGACTGAAGTATTACATTTACAAATTAATGCAATGTGTCTTAAATAATGTAAGATCAGAATAACATTTCTGTTTCCTCATTATTCTTGCAAAGAGAGCAGCATTTCTAGCAACACTTTTTTTTATCAAATCTGTTTTTACTAAATTTAAGGAAGTCAGCGGCAATGCTATTCTCATACATGAACAAGGTTGATTTAAAAAAATTATTAGGGAATATTTTTGAAGTCAAATTGGTACAATTGGGGACTGAAGGAAATGGATTTGATAAAGCAACATGGCTCAAATGTTAATATTAGACTCAATGCCTTATGCTTTCTTCAGTTAGTACGACTATAAAAATTCTTCAAGTAAAATTCTGCCCTTGAGTAAATTCAATGACTCCTTGGCTGCATAAACTCTTTAACACTCCTAAGCTTCCATTTATTTGGTCTATCAATCTTAATTGTGACCTGAGGAGTTATTTTATAACTAAGAATTTTTGTTTAATAATACGTATTTTGGGTAAGGGTGTTGGGTTTTTTTGCTTCACTGTTGGGAGGATTTTCATTAATGAAATAGTTTGAATTCTCATTTTCTGTTTTCTTCTTACAGTAGTAGTTTATGGATGTTTTATTTTCTCTTCATTTTGTAATTTGTTATTTTTATGGATCAGCAATAACGTTTATATGCAGATGGGGGTGAGGACTACTGAGTTTTATCCCTATTCTTATTAAATTACTACTCATTATATACCCACTGAAACAATTATTATAGAATATTTCATGAAATATTCCAAATCTCTTTCATATAAATGATTTTTTTTGTTGGTGGGAAGGCATCACTTTATAATCCACAATTGCCAAATAGTATTTTACACAAATGAAATGCTCTATATACTACTTAAGTGTTCGTCTAGAAAATTAATAGTAAAGCGCCATTTTTTTACATCGTAAAAGATAATATTTACTATGATGAGTAACTAGATAAAAAGCCTAAATACATACTCTATAATTATTACATGAACACATCTCTTATATTTGTATCAAAATATGACAATAAATAATCAAATAAATAGTATGAAGTATAAACTTCCTTAATTTTTTCCAATTAACATTAGAATCTCAAGTTAGTCATAATATTGTACCTGATAATATGTGCCTAAGAACTTAAATAGCAAAAAAAGAATCTGAGTCAGCATCAATTTATTCATTAATGTCAAAGCATTTATTTTTAACATACTGTATTCTGGACTTGATGTAGGCAATACAGGGATGACTAAATCATAAATCTTGCTAAATGTTTTAATATTTTTCTTCTATAGGCAAAAGTATGAAATGCTTCTAGATTCATCCAAAAGTTAAAATATAATATGTAGTTTTCAAAAGATAATTGAAATATATTATACCAATATAGGAAATAACACTGGGTAAAGAAGTTATATACTCTACTAAGCAGCTTGAAAGAACTTCAGTCACATCTTTTGGAGGTCAAGTCAAAGCTGTCCATGACTGACTCAAAACTCCCTATTGATACCTTGATCAATGACAGGGTACTATCAAGCCTCTAATGTTCATCCATTCCTTCAGCAATCCATGCATTTATCTCGGAAAAAAATATATTATATGGCAGACAAACTACTAGAAGCTAGTAATGAAAGGCGTAACTTTCTCTCTCTCTGTTTCTCTGTTTAACTGGATATCTAACAATAATATCATAGTGTGGTAAAAGTTATAAGAGATGAACGCATAGGACAATGTGCTGATAAGGGCTAGCCATTTAATTCAGATGGAGGCTTAGCTAAGCCAAGTCTTGGGTTAAATCATGACTAGGAAATAGAAACTAATCCAAGCAGATAGAGAGGTGACAGAAAAAGGTATGACATTCCAAAGGGAGGGAAGTTCAAAGGATGGAAGTGAAAAGGACCACGACAGATTCAGGGAACTACAATTATTTTGGCATGCTTTAAGTGGAGGGCACGTAAGATTGTGCACATCAGAGTACCCCTTCAAGGATGCTTAGCCCTGCTTACTTGAAGGTTGGCCACCAGCACTTTGTACTCCACTTTTCCTAGGTCATTTTACTTCAGGAGACTCAGTGACATCATCTTCTGCAACTACATCTGGTTTGGAGCCTCCCTTTGCCAATGCCCCAAATTTTCCCTAACTTTGTCACTCAGGATACCTATTTAGGTTATCAGTTTGTTCCTCCTCAATGACAAAATGTGCAAAGATCTTAGAAAAGTATAGCCTTAATTGGTCACAGATAGTTTTGTTAAATCATAATCCTAGAGCAATAAATCCCTTCTTGAAATGTCTATGCCTATCTAAAGATAATGGTTCCTTTATCCTTTTCAGACAAAAGCCAGAAGATCAACTTTTTTTGAAAGTACAAGGCAAGTCTGGGGCCGGCCCCGTGGCTGAGTGGTTAAATTCATGCACTCCACTTCGGCGGCCCAGGGTTTCCCAGGTTCCAATCCTGAGTGCCGACATGGCACCGCTCATCAAGCCATATTGACGTGGCATCCCACATAGTACAACCAGAAGGACCTACAACTAGAATATACAACTATGTACTGGGGGGCTTTGGGGAGAAGAAGAAGGAAGAGAAAAAAAAAAAGAAGATTGGAAACAGTTGTTAGCTCAGGTGTCAATCTTTGAAAAAAAAAAGACAAGTCTAAGTACTTAATTATGGTGTGTTCAATATTATCTCCACATCCTCACTTTCTTTTTCCTCTTCTTCCTCTTTTTTTTAAAATTGCTTAAAAGCCGCAGACCAGTCAAAATGATAACATACTTACCATTATTATGTCTCATTTAATCTGCACAGAAAGCTTCTAGATGGATAATACTATTTAATGAATGATGAAATCAAGACTCTAAAAGGACAAGTGACTTTAATAATGCCCAGCTATTAAATTACAGAGCCAAGAATCAAGCCTAGTTCTCTTTGATGACAAAGAAAATTTTATTTCTACTATTATTATGTCTTTTACTATTTTTCTAAAAACTCTACTGCAAAGCTTGTCTTGAAAATAGGATTCAGATTTTTCCTTTATTTGACTGAATTATATCATTCATTCTTACCCTAACCATATCCAATTATTCCTCTTCTAAATCTGATCTAAAATGAGGAAGACATTCTGGAAACTAACTATTTCAAATTCCTGGAAGTAAAGTTTCAGGAGCCATGATTCTGGTAACTCTAGGTATTAGTTTAATTTATAGTTTGTACTTGGTGAGTTAAAAACAAAATTCTTTTTCTGCAATCACTTACTTCAACTATGCTCTACTGAGCGTTTGAGTCCCTTTCCTTAATAGTATACTGGTCTGTTCTTCATGCCTCTCCAGATCCATTCTCCACATTGCCCCACACTGATCTCTTCTCAAGGAGTTGACCTATATAGGCTAAATAGTGATATCTCTTGACCTCGGGCTTCCAGTATGGCTGGCTATTGGGAAGCTAAGTAGGAGATCAGAGGGAGGAAGAGAAAAAGGTCGACACATTTATTTTTCAGCTCACCCTTGACTGAAGGTCACAGCTGCTTTCAAAGTGGTCTCTCCACACGATTCTCCTTTGCGTTTCAGTAACTACTCCCTTCCTCTGCCCTTCAGGTTTGAGGTAGTAACGGTCCTGCTATTAATAACCCAGACTATTACACTATCCTTGTATCCTTTTTTTACAATTTGTCCACAGTCTCATTAATTGTCCATTTATTAAATCCTCCAGAAATGATAGTAAATTGAATGCATCATCATTTTTCTCTTAGGGACCTGACTGATAAAAATGACATGGCAGAAGATCTCAAAACTTTCTCACTAGTTTCATATATTAAAATAGTCTCTGTTATTCAGTTTAACTCCAGCTCTTTTCTCCTTGGACATGTGAGATGGGGAAAAGAGAAAAAGAAAAGGACAGGTATTCTTCTCCAGTGATATCTTAGTTTACTCTTGGTTAACTATATTTCCTTGTTTAACACCAACTCACTGCTACAGACGCCACTCTACACAGGCCTTCTGGTGGTACAAAAGTGTGAGAGAGATCTACCCTGATTGCACCTCTAACAACCCATATCAACTCAACCAACTGGTCACGCCAAACCCTCTTGCTGCTGAGATCTTCTTGCCCAGCAGGTTTTCCAGTCTCTAAAGTGTTTATTTGAAGCTCTACCTACCTTCACCCTTCATTTGATTTGCAAAGAGTGTATGGGGAGAAATACCCAAACCCTACATCAATGGCTTATGAGCAATGATTGCTTCTCCTGCTTCAGACTTTTGCATATAAAGCCTGGAGGAGCAGGTAGACTCATTGGTTAGGAAGACTTTAATGAAAAGAGTGTCATCCCAGATTATTTTGGTTTTTTGCTTTTTCTTTTTGGAATGTGGGATATTTAAAGTTATTTTGGTTTCACCATGGATCTTACTTTATTTCTGATACAAAGGCAAAGTCCCCTTTATCACAGGGTTACATCTACGAAAAATGAATATACCATTCATTATGGTCTTTAAAGAAGTATTTATTCAACAAGAGACACAGATGCTTCCTTCCAATAATGAGGTGTGTGAAAATGATATGTGACAGCCCAGTGAGTGTGATGATTAGCCATCAAATGGCTAAGAATAAACTGTTTTATAGAAACATCAGTTCAATATGAGTGACAGATGTACAAGAGGTTATTAAAGTTTTCTTTAAGGTATATAATAATAATAAAAAGTGTTAAAAGTTCAAAACAGATGTGTATTTCATCACAAATTGTACAGCTGAAAGCTACATTGGTGGTCCTCTGCCCACTGCACTTAGAATAAAATGCAAACTCCTTAACTGATCTAGCCCCTGCCTAACTTGCTGCAGTCTCTCTGTCACATTATGCAGCTATACTGGTAATTCTTTCAAGTTATTGAAAGAATCAAGTTCTTTCTTCCTGAGATAATTTGCAGTACTTGGAACTCCTTGCCCTATGATGCTCTTATCCCCACTCCTTACATGGCTGATCATTTGTCCACCTTCAGATTTCACCTTAAGTATTACCTATTCAGAGTGGTTTTCTATGATCAATGTGTCCAAAACACGCTCCACCACTCACATCATTCTCTCTCGGAGCATCCTGTTTGCTCCCTTCATAATCCTTGTCACAGTTTTTAATACTACATTGCCAGATCTTTCATGATATTAACTTTCTCTGTGTTATTCAACTTTGTATCTCTATAGTGCCTGGTACGCAGAAGGTGCTCAAAAAACGCCTAATGTGTGATGAAATCTAGTTTGAATAAATCTAGTTCTTTGCTTTCAAATAAACAATGAGATTATATTGTAATAAACTCCGAATTAGATCCCACTCTTAGTTAGTTTTTACCCATCAAGTTCTAGGGAAATGTTGTTTTAAACTCTGGCATTTTAATGGTGAGAAAGTTTTATGCAAACATCATCATTGTTTCTAAAATATTTTGTATTTGGTTAGACTCCAGCGTAGTTGTTAACAAAACTATCACAGCTGTTTCATAATGTCTTTATTAATCCCATTAATTATGAGTTAATTCACATCTTCAGGAAACAAACACAAATAAAAGAATTCCCAAAAGAATGTTCAGTTGCAGTGTTAGCAAATACCAAAGAAATCAATCAAGACAGTAGTTTACTCAAAGCTTCATTTATAAAGGTATAATCAACCACATTTCTTAATCCCCTTGTCGAGAAGAATAAATGTTCAATTTGTTTTCTGACCACTTGCTCAAGTACCAAATACCTGTACTTTGTAGATATAGCATTAATCATTCTACCATTCATCTACGTCTGCTCTCAGTGTCTTTGTTTATCTTACCATTATGATTCTCAGCTTACCTTCTCAAGACTTTTTCTATGGTTTAGAGGACAGTTTACATTTAAGATAGACTATATATTCACACGGAAACACTATTCTAATGAGATCACATTTTTTTTCGTTAAGGATGTGCTCAAGTTCAATTTACTTATATTGGATGATTACACAATTATGGGTCATTTGATTATTCTTCTGTTAGTAAAAGAATTCATTTAAATATCTTAAAATCTTACATCAAATGTAAAATTCATGTTAATTTTTATGAGAGATAAAAACAGGAATTGAATAATGAAAATTATGAGAAACTTAAATGCAGCCTCTGACCTTGGAATGTGGAGAAAAAAATAAGCTATACAAACATGAAAACAAACAACAAACTATAAAAACGATGAAGAAAACAATGAAATATAGCACATAAACCAAAAGAAAATGCACTGGAAGTTAATAGTGAAAAAAAAAACCACTAAACATACATTGGTAGCACAGGATGTGTTGAGAGAAGGCGAGAAAGAAGAAAAAAATAAGATTTAGGTAGATGGAAAGATAAGGCAGAGAAAAAGAAAAAAAGGGAAATATGGCACAAAATGGATCTGATCAGAAGCAGGAAGTAAAACTTGGGGAGGAGAAAAAGCAGAGAAAGAAGGTAAAAGTATGAGAGAAAGTCATGTAAAGAAAAAACCAGAGGAAACCCACAGGGGAATTAAGTAAAGTCTAAAGGGAAATTGGAAAAAATGAGGAAACCATTCACCCAAAGAACAATTATACGTGTTCATGAAATACGATCATTATGTTTTATATGCTATAGGATAAATAGCCAAGTCCCTGGTTACTGCTGCAGTACTGGAGCCATAATCACACATTCCTAAAGGGGCCTCACAAGCAATAAAATTAATGAGACATCTGCTGGAGAGAATATGCTTCCGACTACAGTCAATTGATGACATTGTAGGAATGGAGCCAGGATTTCCAGTTCTTCTTATCTTTCAATAATAAATGGGTGTGTTTGGCATCTTATGCCACCTGCCCCAAATCTATTCTTCCCTTTTTCCCTGCAATTGAAATAAAAATTGATTGTAGGGGGACAGCAAGTGCCCAACTCTAGTAATTACTTCCTGGGCCTTCCCAGCTAGGGATAACCATGTGAATCAATTGCGAACAATGAGAGGAAATCAGCAGTAGCGGGTTCTGGGACTGTGATGTAGCTTTTGCCTTCCTTATTAAAGATGGCCCATGTGGTTAGCATTTCTCTTTATCCCTCTTTCTTACTTAAATAGGAGGGGCTATTTGGAGCGGTAGTGGTCATTTTAGGTCCATTAGAGCTGGTATTGCTGAGTAGCTGAATCAATACCAACAATCTCTTATTTCTGGAACTTTTGGTGAGAAAAATGAACTCTTATTTGGGTAAACTACCATTAGTCAATTACTGCATCAACTGAAGACAAATGTATTCTAAATGATGTAGTGGAAATCTAGATTGTGGTGTGAATTATTTTAAGTGTTACTCATGTTTTTATACTATTTTTGACAAAATATTTCTCCAGGACATATCCTGACCATAGACAACAAAACTGTGACCTCTACATATTGATTCATTTTGGCAAATGAGTCAAAATTTCCCACTCTAAATGAAGGGTTTACATTCAAAGTAGCTGTTCGTAAGAAACTAAATTTATTCTGTAGACTTCCATTTGGATATTTTTGCCTTTGTTGAATATAAAATTACTTATATAACTAAGATTTTCACATCTGTATACATGTATTTTTATGTTCTCCCCTTGCCCTTAAACGTTGTCCTTAGTGTCTCTTTATTGCCGTTTCTTTTGGCTTAACTGCTGCGTGTTCTCTATGAGATTGGGGTTCAGTTCTTATTTTAATTAGAATGTGACTTCCCAAAAGAAAGATTCCAAGATGTTCCCCGCCTCCAACTCCATAGACAGTAGAGGTACAGCACCAAGAGGACAGCAGGTTTATATGGGGAAGAAGCAAGATGCTTCATCCGGTCATCATAAGCCAAACCAATACCCAGCATTGTGCAGATTATCCTATAGGAAACCAAGGCCTCTTAGGAAATGGTCATTGATGAAACATTTTTAAAGTGGAACATTGAGCAAGTACAAAGAAAGCACAAAGCCTTTCTTTAGTAATAAGGACTTAAAGAACAGAAAGCGCCATCACAGTAAAGGATATGGTGAAATAAGAAATTTGGGCACATTGGAAAGAATCCAAAAACCTTGCATGATACACAAAAAGAGAAGTAGTCTGGAACAGATGTAAAATTGATCTGTAATTCAAACTGGTCTAGGAAATTTCAAGCTACTTATCAGTAAGAAGTTAAAAATTGGGGCCGGCCCCGTGGCTGAGTGGTTAAGTTCTCACGCTCAGCTCCGGCGGCCCAGGGTTTCTCTGATTTGGATCCTGGGCGTGGACATGGCACCACTCATCATGCCACGTTGAGGCAGTGTCCCATGTACTACAACTAGAAGTACCCACAACTAAAATATACAACTATATAGTGAGGGGATTTGGGGAGACAAAGCAGAAAGAAAAAATACGAAAAGAAGATTGGCAACAGTTGTTAGCTCAGGTACCAATCTTTAAAAAAAAAAAAAAGGAAATTAAAAATTGTATCTCTAACTGTAGATATGGTATAATGTGTGTATTTGTCATTTGGTTAGGTATGTAATAAAATGTATGTAGTTATCATTCCTTACTAGGAATTCAGTACTTGTCAATATAATTTTTTTCACGTACTGCATGTTGAAGAAGTCATGACCAAAATTTCAAATACAGACGCTTGAATTGACAAAACTTACCTTATATTTATAATCAAGATTCTGGAACAGAGAATAGGGAGAGATGGGTAAATAGCACTCTTGCAAAATACTGCCTTCCTAAAATTTATTTCTTTTGGCTGTTCCACTAGTAGAGTAATTCTTGATTATATTAAAAATGATATGTATATATAATTTGATTACATATGATGGTATGTATATATATATATACACACATATATATACATATATCTCTATATAATTTCTATTGATGATAAATAATCCTTTTTCCTTTATTTCCACACACAACCTTAAAACAGTCTCTTAAATTGCATGTTTCCCATTCTGGTTTTTGTTATTGTTAGTGTTATTTTTAATTTATAACAACATTCTTTGACTTTATTTGGTAATTATTTGGAGCAACATCTTACAGTATTTAATTCTGTAGAACCTAGAAATTTATGGGTAGTTTCCTCAGCATAGATAAGTTATTTCCTTGCTGAATATCGATTGGGTTGTTTCAGTTGCACTTTGATTTCAGATAACCTAGGGAGTTAAATGTTACTCTACAGAACTTATTTTTGTATTTTCTCAAGAAGAATAAAATATTTAACGGAAAATCATTTTCCTATGCCTGTTTCAAGCTCATAAGTGCAGAAACTGTTCCTATGCCCTTGCAGTTGTCAATGTTTCCCTGCTCGTCCACGAAGCGACACGACAGCTAAAAGCCAGAATGCACATTGTCTATTTTCTTATGCTTCGTCCAGCTACAAAAACAAACAAATCTAGCATTTGTGCTCACAATTTTACTACCTCCCATGGAATTTACACGTACTCAGAGAATAATCTAGAGGTCTATTTTCTCTAGTTCCACATAAACTCCCATATACATGACAATCCAGGATTAAATTATTTGAAAGATCAATTCATTATATTTAGTGTGCTTGTCCTTAATCTATTTTATTTCAGCCATAAGGCCTCTCTTGTAGAGTCTGCTCTGTGATTCTGGGGTTGAGTTTGCCCTGCGTTGCCTTCTTCTGTGTTTCTGACAACTGGAGACACTTGTGGGCCGTTAGAATTTATGAAAAGAGAAGAAACTTCTGTCTCCAGTCTCAGTTCGCATCACAGCAGCTGCAGAGCACAGCTTCCAGCTTCTTTTGTCGCTGCTAGCCACAGCCATGGCATGGCTCTCAGAGGTACTTACAAGCAGCCGGCCAAGTTGTTTTGTTGTTCTGAATATCACATCTTCGGTCTAAGCACCAACAGTGACTTGGTCTTTGCAGAGATCTCAGCAGTAGCTGTGCGGTGTGCCCCTCACACACCTGATCACATAACATGATGATCAGCCCCTGTGGTCAGTTTCTACAGTATGGTTCCCCGCCTTTTCTTTTTTGTTTTCTCAGCCTAGAAGTGGTAACGGCTTCTTGTCATCAATAGCATCTGGGTTATATCAAGATCTCCTTTTTTGTTTTCCAACTTTGCTACATGTACAACTAATTCCCTCTTTAAAACCCTTTCTGTTTAAGTAGCAGGTTTTTTTCAGCTTTACTGAGGTCGTATAATTGCCAAATTTTAAGATATTTAAAGTGTACAATGTGATGAGTTGATACACATATACATTGTGAAGGCATTCCCCCATCAAGTTAATTAACACATCCATCAGTGTGATCTTAATATTCTTGATCAGACCCTGAATTCTAAAGTTTTTGGTGGAGGGAGTAGACTTTGTCCCTCACCCTTTAGCATATGAAGGGGTCTAAGATAGTTAGTCCTCTGCTCATTAAATTCAATTACCATGATGTCAGAAATGTGCAGACCAGTATGATCTGTGAGACAGCAAGATGACTAAGATCTAGGCAGACTAGAATGTGGTGGAGAGAGGAGGGGTTGGCATAGCCCTGAGGCAAGACTATGAAGACATATATGATTGCTGCTGCAAGGTGAGAACAAATGTTTTGCCAACACTTACGAACTGGTCCAGAACAAGGATCTGCAAACTAGAGCCACCAGACCAAATCTGGCCTGTTGCCTTCTTTTTTTTTAAGTTTCTTTGGAACACTGTCATACTCATTCACTTATGTTTTGTCTAAGGCTGATTTTGTGCTATAGTAACAGAGCTGAGAGGTTGTGGTAGTGACCAAATGGCCTTGTAGGGGAGGAAGACATTTCCTCTACCCAATGTGGGTTCGTCTGGCCGGAGGATGAATTAAATTCACGTGAGACAGAATAGCAGGAGAAAATTAAACAAAGCTTTATAACATGTATACATGGGAGGCTCAGGCAAGCTGAGCAGCTCACCAAAATGGCTGAAGTCCCCACTTAAATATCATATCCAGCTAAAGACAAAAGAGGATGTTGGGGGTTGGGGGAGTCAGTTACAGGAGGTTACCAGACAAGCACAATAAACAAATGCAGATTTAAGTCCTTGCCTTCCCCATTGATTAAGAGTTTCTACAGATAAGGTCATCCCCACTTCTTCCTGGTAGAGAGGGAGATATCTTTACAGATGGAGTTTTCCTTTACAATGTAAATATCTCTTACAAAGGGTAAGTAAATTCTACTTTTCAGTTTCTTTCCTGTCTGCAAAGTAACCAGCCTCAAATAATCATCATGCCAAAGAGACATATCTTGGGGTGGCAAATTCCAACCCCCCACAGCCTGTAAGTCTTAAAATATTTACTCTAAGGTCCTTCACAGGAGAAAATTGCAGACTCCTTGTGTTAGTTTCCAAGGGCTGCCATAACAAAGTACCACAAATTTGGCTACTTAACTAACAGAAATTTATAGTCTCACACTTCTGGGGCCTGGAAGTCTGAAATCAAGTTGTCGGCAGGGCCAGGCATCCTCTGAATGTGCTAGGAAAGGATCTGTTCCAGGCCTCTCTCCTAACTTCTGGTAGTTCTTTGGTTTGTGGAAGCACAACTGCAATTTTCATATGTTGTTCTTCCTATCTGCATATCTTTGTCCAAATTTCACCTTTGTAAGGATCCCAATAACATTGGATTAGGAGCCCACCCTAC
Organism: Equus quagga; assembly: GCF_021613505.1. Classification (NCBI taxonomy): domain Eukaryota; kingdom Metazoa; phylum Chordata; class Mammalia; order Perissodactyla; family Equidae; genus Equus; species Equus quagga. The sequence goes on from NC_060272.1 coordinate 29,309,001, forward strand.
TACTGTATGACCTCATCTGAACTAATTACATCTGCACCAACCCTGTTTGCAAATGAAGTCACATTCTGAGATACTTGGGATTAAGACTTCAACATAGGATTTGAAGAGAGTCATAATTCAACCCATAACACTCCAGGTCCAGAAAAATCGTATGCCAAATCAATAACTGCATGCCATGTTCCAGAGGCTCTACTGACTTGTTTCTAAAATTTACCACAGCTGGAAAAGCAGCTTCAATTTATGTCACTACCTGTTTAAGTTTACACTAATCCACAATTATTCATCAAGATCCACTCACCTACATCAAGGGCAAAAGACCTCTAGTCTCTCATCTTTGATGTTTTTGACGGCAGCACTAATCTCTGAAGTTCCCACTGGGATGTAACATTGCTTTTTGTTTATTATTCTGGTAGGAGAAACATTTTCAGAGGCTTCCACGTGTTTTATTCCTACCATGATAACTCATCCCAGAAGCATGAGAGCCAGCGATATTTATCCAGACATCATAAGAGATTTGTACAGATGCACTGAACGCACTATGAAATGAAGCTGGGTCAAAAGTACATTTCTGAACTGACTTCCATAAACCCCAATTTGGCCAATGGGCCATAATGCCATTTTTGGTTTCTAAGCATTAATATCAAGTCAGACTCAATGTCTAGAAATCTACCAAATGTTTCCTTTCCATGGTCCACAGTGAACATACAGAAGACTGCAAATTCCTTTGGAGAAAGCTTGGAGGAAGATTTATAATTTATATTTTTGAAGAGACTCTGACACCCCTTTCAAATAAACTGAAAACTGAGTGAGAGGCTGTGATTGTCCATTATGATGATTCAAATAAGGATTTGGTTCACCAAATCTAGAGTGTGTTTGTGTTACATAGATCACGTGATGCTTTAATAGACTGCTAATCTACTTAGAATCCTGCAATTAATTAGCATCTTCCAAAGATCCATGAGACTCAAAACATTCTTATCCCTTTGTTTCTAAACCCCATTATAGAGCATGTGCAGCCCTTCTTCTTTAACATGTAATTGTTTCCTTGAGCTGGTGCCATTCTGGGATCCCTCATCCTCACAGTAAAGAGAAAATCCATCTCAATGGAGGCGTTTCTACCATATTCCCCAGCCTCCAGAGGACGGCAGACAGTGCAAATTTCAGTGATGCTGCCCTTTCCGTGCAGTCGTGTATTATCATTGCCTTAGGGAAGGAGTGTCCTTTCAGCTGTCTTTTGCTATATAATGGGGGAGCAGATGGCACGGGGTCCATCAATTCCTACATTCCTATTTTCCTAAGCTTTTGGATTTTTTCCCCTCTACATTATGTTAGAGATTTTCTGATATTTCAGCCTCACTGAATGTTGGCAACCATTAAGCCCAGATTTTAGTCAACAAAGCAAACAAATTATTAAAGCAGATTTAACATGTTCAATCCAGATTCTCTGAAAAACGTAGCTGTATCAAGAAATTCGGTCCCATCCAATGATACATCCTGTACTCTTTCAAAATACATCCTAAGAATTTTTTCCCACCCATATCCTGAAAGCTTCTACAACATAAATGAGCAAAATTTGAGCCCTTCTGTCCTAGTAACACCATCTCTCCCTTTATTATTTCCTCAACTATCATAATGGTAACTGCTTCCTGTTGTTATTAATCTTTAGGTTATTTCATCATTCTCCTTTTGCTACTTCAGCTTTCCAGCATCATCTATTTAAACAACTTACTGTATTAAATTCCCTCTGTTGGACATACCTGTTCTTTATGTTTCCTAGCAGGACACAGACTGAGTTACAGATGATCTATCCAGATTGAAAAAATTGAAATGAAAATAATTTGGATTATGCTAAAATAGTTTTGGTCTTAGCATTGTTTCTAATGTTTACCTTTAGAATTTTCTATTGTGATACACAAATTAATTCAATAACAATAGCTTAGCAGTGAAAACAAAATCAGTGTCATCTAGTGCAACTTTCCATCAAGTTTAACAAAGCCTATACAATTCTGAATAAAAAGGTTCATTTCCATTATTAGAAAGATCAAAATATTAGAGATTTTTTAATTCTCATATTCTCCTTATTTATATTTCTTTGAAATTGTTAATCATTACTTCTAATTCTGCCCACTGGATTTAAATAGATGAAGCATACACAAATGACAGGCACCTCTATAAATGTTTAAACACAGCTATCATCTAAAATCTTAATCCATTTTCCTCCATAGCTCTCAGTTTTTTAATTCTTTTTTTTTCCAAGGAAAATTAGCCCTGAGCTAACATCTGCCAATCCTCTTCTTTTTGCTGAGGAAGACTGGCCATGAGCTAACATCCGTGCCCATCTTCCCCTACTTTATATGTGGGATGCCTACATCCAGGTCCGAACCAGCAAACCCCGGGCCACCGAGAAGCGGAACGTGTACACTTAACTGCTGCACCACGCGGCCCTGCCCACTCTCAGTTCTTGAGAGTGCATCAATGGAAACATTGCAGCTGATTTTTTAAAAATCTGATGCACTTGACTGAAAATGAACTTGTATTATATACTACTAGAAATTTCTGATGACCACTCCTCCCACTTGTCTATCTCCTTAGGAATATTTATTCAATTATTATCTTTCCTTTGGGGTGATGAAAATGCTTTTTGGGTGATGAATTAGATAGTGTGATGATTGCACAGTATCATGAGGGAACTGTCAGGAGCTCAGCTGAGCTGGAGAAAGCTGAGGCACCAGGTGTGGAAGATAGGCAAGATGCTCTCTTTCCCCTAGATAATTCTTCAATATAGTTGAAGATGTATATGATACAAAATCTCATGAGTAAACTACCAAAAAAATCAGTTATTAATAATAAGAAAATAATGATCTTTATAATGCACAGATAAGAATATGACACTCTTCTTCATAAAATCTTTCAGCTTTTGCATAGACCTTGGATAAAATCCACTTTCCTCAAGTGGCTAAGGGGGCCTTCGTTCTGGTGTTGGCATTGCTCCAGTCTCACCACTTTCCCGTCTGCATCTGGTACTCTGTGCTCCTGCTGGAACTTCTGCCACTTCTTACAGTTCATGGCACTCTCTCCTCTGGGCTTCCTCAATTAGCTGACCCGTCTGCCTGGCAGACTCATCTCTATTCTTTATTTGGCTAACACACACATCATCCATTAGTTTTTAGCTCAATATCAGGTAATTACATAGATTCTCCTTGCTTTTTTGCATAGATTAAGTGGAATTTCTTTAGGCTGTCAAGGATCTCTCTTATAACTCTCAGTAATGTTGGTTTCAGTTATAGGCGTAGTGTCTATTTTCCCAAGCAAAGGGTAAGCTCTGTGAGCATATGGCAAAAACATGGACTGTATTTACGATGTATGCTGAGTGCTTAGCAAAGAGTGTGGGTCATTTTAGGCAAAAAAAAAGCACACTTATTGCATGACTGAATATTTATTTAGTAGAATGGATGTGGCCACAGTTTTGGATAATAGGAGACGAAAGTTATTAGATATTTTAGGACAGAGGAGCTAAATTTGCTTGAAAGAACAAAGGTGGCTTTTAATCTGAAAAGTTGCATTTAAGTTGGAACTAGAGAGAGAAAGAAAAGAATGCCAGAAGAAGATGGCCTTTCGCCTGAAAGCCATAACACATGAATAGGAAAGATAATGAAGAAAGAATAAAAGTGCAGTCTTCCTTTTGAGAATGACTGATGAATTATTAGTATTTGCACTAAAAAAACATATTTAATCTTCCATCCATTGTGATCTTATGACTTTATAGATTCTCTGAACAATTCCACACCTTGTATTTCTCTGATATGTTTGAAATATGCTTTTCCTGAAATCGAGGGTATTGTATCTTATTTTGTGGTTATTCCTGACTTAAAAAATATAAGACATCTTTTACTTAATTAACATTTTACTACTGATTCTAAATGAGTACAGAGTTAGCAGTTCTGCCTACTGCTTATACTTGTTATCCACAAGGTCATTACTGACATTTTGGTTAGATGACTCATCTTTGCTGTGAGGAACTTTCCTGGGACCTAGAAAACAGTTTGCACTCTTGGCCTCTGGGCACTGCTTGTCCTGTACTCTTTGCGGTCATGATAACCTCCAAAACTCGTACATTTGCAAACAATCCCAGTCACCTCCTGACCCCCAGAGGAAGGGGAGGCATTGCCTTCTCCCAATTGAGTACCATATAACTTCCAAAGTAAGTCAGGAAGTAAATTCAAACACGTGTTTTGATGTGATTTTAAAATAACATATATTTGCTGAATATTTTAATTACATTTATACGTTTTCTTGACACATGTTTTTTAAACAGTGTTAGAAAAACAATATCAATACCTATGTGACCAGTTGACTTACTAAGAATGCCTGTATTATCAGCTCATAGATTTCCATGGAAGTGTGTGCATCCTTGACAAAGAGCATTACTCTATCCACATTTATTTACAATATAATTTAAAATTAAAATAAAATTAATCAATCATAGGCTTTTTTAATGTGAGTAATTTTAGTGCTCATCTAGTTGATTTCAAAGAGGATGAAATTTTAAATAAGCATTTATCTAATACCATATTATATTCACTAAACCCATCTTGTATTCTTTTGGAAATGGTTTTATATTCGTATGTATATTGTATAAATTATGTAAATTCATTGAAGTATTGCAAGTACTCTCCCTGTTATATTGTAGATTTATTCCTGTTCATGCTAAAAATCTTAACTAATTTCTATACTTCTTTTTGAAAACTATCCTGTAGCTCCATCATTTTTCTTTCTTCTACATTAATACTACATTTTATACTCCACTGTATTTTATAAAACTGTTTCATCTCAGCATTTTTTTGCTTTCCCCTCAAATTTCACCTTAAGGCCTTTTTGAGAGGTAGTGTTTATCTTGCCAATCGATAATTTAAGGATTTCATAAAAAGCACTCTCTTCTTATCCAGGAGCTCATTGCTCTGATAGCATAAAAACAACAGTCAAAAAAAAAAAATTCCTCTCTTTGAGATAATGTACAAATCATTAGCTATATCATCCTTTCTTTTTCAAAGTCATGACCATAAATTTCTGTCAGTATTCTCAAACTGCTTTAAAAAGTTCATCACTTAAAAGAAAATATTTACAAAGCACAAAATTAATATATACAGATATATTCAGGATGTTTCATTGTTTCACTGTTCTCCGAAAATAATCACAGTATATAAATTCATTGATACATATCTATTGTATCATTTAGGTTTATATAAATGTTTTTATCAGTATAGGATATATTAGAAATTTGCATAACGTCATCTCCCTTAGTTTCAGTATTTTAATAATATTTAAGAGAGTTTCCTTCTAAAAAATAATGTACAGTTTCCCCTAAGTATGGAGTGAAGTGATCCAAAATGGCTAGATCTTCAGTAATTTTTCTGTATTAAGGGAAAAGAGTTATCTACTATTTATTTGGTTCTAATTCAAAAACTTGGGTTGCATGGCTCTCAAAATTTTCCTCATCTGATATTGTCCTTGCCTTATAACAGTTTCAGGGAGGAAAAATAATTTTCCCTCTGCCTTTCTGAGTTCTCAAGTGAAACGCCTACAATAAAAGACAGATTATCAAAAGAAAAACAAACAAGTTTATTAACATATATACCTCATGTATACACAGGAGATACCCAGGGAAAAATGAATAACACCCAAAGGTGGCTCAGAATTCAGACTTAAATGCCATCTTAAAAGGGAAAGGGGAGGGGGACGTAGGGCTTGAAGGGGAGCAGAATTTGCCACCTCAAAATGTATCTCTTTGGCTTGAGGATTGTTTGGGGCTGACTATTTTTAAGAAACAAAAGACTCAGAAAGGAACTTTAACCTGTCCCCTAATTGCCTAAAAGAATTTAAGATAGAAGGCCTGTTCCAGGAAGGAGCCATCACCATAGGTCACTATGGTATAATATAAACTATGTGTAGCAGACAGGGAGGAATCTGGGGAGAAGAAGATCTGTCTGTGTCCCTTTGTCTCTAGATGTTCCAACAGACATTTGTTTGCCAGATATTAACTCTTTCCCTCTTCTTGTAAACTACCTCCTTTCCCCTTGAAGGCCAAGACCACTATCACCCCCTTCTCCTTAGTCTAGAATGACATATATGCCTCATTTTGCCTAACTGTGTTTGGAATTTTCATGTTTATGTGAATTCACTGTGTGCACATATTAAATTTGATTTTCTCCTGTTAACCTGACTGATGTCATTTTAATTGTTCAATCAGCCATAAGAAGCAAGAGGGGAAGGGGGCAAATTTTCTGCTCCCCCAAATCCTCTTAGGGGAGAGTAAATGACTTTTAGGGAAGATGAATCAGTCCTTAGAAGAATAGATGGGAAGTATGACAGTTTGCGACAAAGTTCATCAGCTTCTGGTATAGACCTCGAGTCTCCTCTCCTGTGATAAGTCAATCTTCCCTGGATGACGAAACTCCCTGGAAAGGGAATTATGACAATTGAGTTCCTTTTGGAAGATCTGTCTTTAGGCAGATGAGGGGACTTCAGAGAAATCCTCTCACTGCATTGGCTGTTTTTCAAGTGCTTACAACTCAAAATAATCAATATACCAAACAGCATATTTTGTGGTGGTGTGTCCTGAACTCCTAAATATCGATTTTGGGTGGTGCATTCTGCTACACTTTGTAGTAATATGGAAAGTATATCACATATGAAAAGTGTTTGAGACTCAGATTTAGAGAAAAAATAACTAACTGCCTAACAAAGTTTAATCAGTACTTCATATTGTGACATTCATGGACAAAACCTAGAAAAAAATTATAATTTATATTTAAAATATTATTTGTACTACTTTTTAAATTAATGATTCTAATCATCTTATCCAGCCTATGGAATACAATTTACAATTTTTTTACTTGAAATTTAAACATGTAATATTGGGAAGAAGCTGATTAGCGTTTATTTAGGATGTCTAATAAAAGATATAACTTACGTACAGAATAAGTCAGCAATGCTTTAGATATTTTTATTTTTGCTTTCTTGCTGTGATGATAGAATCATTATACTGAAAGGCCGCAAACCAAATGCAAAACAACTTCTCAGCAAAGACATTCCCAGACCAACTCCTTTTCTTCTGCCTCCTGAACAAAGCTTACCGAGATAGCCACTTGTTTGAATTGCCTCCAAGAGGTTACATGGTTCCGATGGAGGACTTTTGCCTTACTCCGGCTAATAAACCTAACTTAGGTGGACAGTAGGTCTGTTCTTGGTGATCTTTCATTTGTAGACTTCAACAGGTCCTTCAGTGATAAGAACTTGACTACTGGATTTAGACTTCATGTTTTTGAATGCTGCTCTCATTCACTGTACCATGAGGGAGAAATAGACTTATTTCTTCCTTCTACTTTCAAACCACTAGATTATAGTTTCCTTTAGCATAGTAGCTTAGCTTAGCCTAATTATGTATAAACAAGTCTGGGAAAAGACAGGAAGCAAAGAAGCTTCTGAGGCCCAGAGGAAGGATGCAGAAAATGCAGCATCTGTCTCTAAGTGGGGACAGTCTACTTGACAGTGGTCACTACTCCTGTTGCTCCAAAGCTGCAATGGTTAATTTCTAGCCTCACCTCAGTGCCTGCATTGTTGCCCAAAGATTCAGAGCTCTACAAGACATTGCTAGCTTGAGTAAACTCAATTCCATTGCCTGAAATCTGGTTATACAAGTGAGAAGGAGAGGTGCAAACCTGGTCTTCTAGACTTCAAACTGAGAGGCAACCACCACAAATTACCCTACCCTTACAAAACTTTAAAGTTCATGCCGCTAAAAAAAAAAAAAAAAATCATATTAAGAATGGGGCGGATATTGGGGAAGCCATAGAAAAATAAAATGTAAATGCTCATTATAGCATGTCTATTCACCATTGACATGCTAACGTATTAACATTTTAAAAGCTATTTTTAAATACTCATTTAAAAAGATTTAATCATTCCAAAATCGAATTTGGGGTGATTTTCTAGAAATTTAAACGTATCTGTTTATCTCACGCAATTAAAGTATTACAGTTTACTCCACAATTCACTTTTAAAAGTAGTGATTTATTAATATTTATTGATTATTGTTTGCTCTAATATTTTAATCTGCTTGAAGAAGGGAGTTCACATTATTATTGCTTATAGTCAATTCAATTAAATTTAAGTATCTGTTGACTCCATCTGTTTTGAATATATAGTATATAAATATTAGATTATTACTTTTGACTTCTAATGGTGTTCTTAGAGTCTGGGAGAGTGTAGCAAGACAAACTAGATTAAATATACATTGTGTATATGCGTGTGTATTTGTGATGGGTCAAGTGTTTTTTTTTGCTTAGGATAGTATAGATTTTGCCTTTTTGGGTTTTTAGCTCTGTTTTTATCAAATTATTTTCACATATATAATCCAGTCCTAGTCGGATGTCACACACTGAGAATTCTCTCATTCTCCTTCTCTCTTTCAGATATATATATATATATATATTTCTCCCAAATGTATGTACGTATGTATACGCACATTACGCACATACACACATTTGGGAAAGAAATATATATGAAATTACAAATACAAAAATACATCACAGTTTGCATGAAAAGTTTTACCTAATGGTATATTTATTTCTAAAGATAAGCAGGGTAGCTTTTTATACAGCAGCATTTTAATGCTATTTCCTTTGAAAAATGATAAAAAAGATCCTGAAAATAATCCTGACAGCTCTCTAAAAACCACTTGCATTATCTTATTTTGTAACCAAAATGGATATTTTTGAAAATTTAATGCAGATAATGAAGCATAGCATTATACTCTATCAGTGAGGATACCAGTCATGTGTAAAAATATAAAATGAAAGGACTATAATTTAATGGACTGCACAAAAATAACAGTCTTATCATTGCACTTAGCCTGGTTTCCCATGGAAACAGGAATTATAAAACTACCTAGTGCTCTCACACTCTAGGTAGCACATAAAAGTTAAATAACAATTATTACTATTAGGCTATCAGTCAGTCAATTTGTGTGATGTTAATAACTTTGGCCTCAGCAGCCCGTTTCAGCAAAATTTACAATGACCTGAGTCTCAGTGCTGAATAAGAATGTAAACCATCAGGAAAATAAAAAACAAATCTATCACTAGATGTATAAAGAAGAAATGACGCGAAAATGTCAGGAATTTAGCATTTATTCCTCATTTTATTTTAAGTATAGATGTTCGATTTTATAAAAAAATTTATGCATGCCCCTTTTTTGCAGGGGATGTGCACCTTTTTAAAAACACATATTGAAAAGAAATTTAATAAAGTAGATTACCCTTCTAACGTATTTGCTTCCCATATTGAAATATGCCCAATAGACTCATAGTATTTAACTGCCTGAGTAATAAGTGTTCTCTAATCATTCTAATGAAGGTCCCTATGCCATCTTGCCGGATCAGAAATTATTCTGAAATCAGCAGTTATAAACAACATTCTCTCTCCTACTCATTTTATTGTTTCCTTGGCCCACATCAAAACCATTGCCTGTCGCTAATTTCCAGCAAAGTCCATGCCATCAAATAATACCTACCTGTGTCTTTATTGTGAAAAACCTCATTCGTTGTCACTCCTCAACATTACTGAATTTATTTTAAAACTGGCTTGTATTTTCCTTCTCAAACTTTCTCTTATCATCTTCTTAGTGTGTAAGAATTACCGTAAAGAAAAATCTAAAATATCAACTTTGAAGCTTTTTGTTCTCACCATTCTCTATGCTTTTAATATAATTACATGTAACCCTTAGCAGTGAAATCTACAAATTGCATTTTCATGACAGTAAAATGAAGACTATTCCAAAGTCCTTTAATTCAGAAAGCTATGTTTTACTTAATAGAAGCATATATATTCTTCTTATCTAAGAAAATATTTATCACAAATACAACACTTCTGTGTCCATTAAGGTTTTTGCTTTCTAAATTGTGAAAAGTAATTATTTTAATTTTAAATAGCATTATTTCAACTCTTACTAAAATAGCCAAATTACAACTCTAAAACTGAAATGTTATGTTCTGGAATATGTCTTCACTCTGTAATAAAGTTATGTTCATTCAATCTCTATTTTTGAAAATATGTAATGCTCATTCAATCTCTATTTTTGAAAATATCTAATTTTGAAATAATATGTAATGTGCTTTTCTTTTACATATTTTTATGTTTTGAAAGAATTTCAAGCATTCTGCAATAGCAGAGTCTGGAGAGCATGGTGTTTGGTTCTCTTTGTCGTCTTGAAGCCTTTATATTTGCCCTTCCACTGATGCTTCTCGTGATATTTACTTTTCATTCTTTATTTCTCAGATTAAATGCCAGCATCTCAGAAAATTCTCTGATTGCCTTCTCTCCCTAATTAGTATCTATCCGAGCACTATTCATTCCACTTAGAGTTATTACAGTTTGCCTGCACTTTTATAAATCTGCTTTGCCTATTAGGATGTGGAACTATGTAAAAGACATCTGGCCTCATGGAGCCTAGATCCATCTTGTCAAAACACTGTGTCAATCTACTGAGAGATATTACAGATTAGTGATACTTTCTAGCACATGAATAATATTCATTTACATGTTTATTTATTAATAATATTTATCCAAGTTTTACTCTAGTCAAAAAACTGACTTGACTGTAGTATGGTCATGGTATCAGTGTAGATAAGACACATTGTTTTTTAGGGGAAAACATGAGAAGCTAATAGGCAATCTCACTAGAATGTGATAACTGCTATGGTGGGAAGTACTAGGTGCTAGGGGAGAATTATAGGTGAAGTCAGGAAAAACTTCTTGAAGGAAAAGCCCTGCAAGCTGAACCAGAAATGTGGTAGGATTTATCTAGGTAATAAGCAAGAGGAAAAACAAGTAGAGGGAAGTACATTTGGATAAACTCAGAGGAAATTGACATTAGTGCATGTTTAGGAAACGTACACAGTTGAGTATGGCTAAAGTATAGCATATGGGGCTGAATGGCAAAAGATGGGCTGAAGATGTCCAGTGTCCAAGTCTCACAGATCCCATAAATCAAGTGGCATATCATATAAGCAGTGAAGTTAGAATGTCTTTTATTGTCATCTACAAAAATTGTATGGGAATATTAGAAACTAAATGGTGACTTGAGTCATTTAAATCAAATCATCATGGGAGAGAAACCTGGATTTCTCATCCTATTTCTCACGTATATACATCTTACTAGCTTTACAAATAAAAGCTAAGAGCATCACTAGATCCTGGGATCTGATGTATGTGAAGGATAAGGAAGAGTTTTGGTATATTTCTTCAGTACTATGCAAAACATGCTTTCTGAATTTTCTGTAACCTTCTGTATAAGAGGAACAAAGCTTCTATCTACAAGGGGCTTCCTGATGTAGTTCAGAGAAGTTTCACATTCTGGCTGACATACTTTTCACAAACCAAAATCATTCAGTTCCAACCTATCTCTTGTAGAATTCTTAGCACAGAAGTTCATTAACATTTGAATAGCATTGAGGCATAAGCCATTTTATGGTTAAAAGTATGTATAGCTTGTGAGCGCTGTAAGCTTCTGAAACGATCTTCTCATTTGTAAAATGAATATGCTATTTGGTCAACATTTGCTCCTAGTTACAGGGATAGAGGCAGCACAAGAACCCAGATCTCCTGAATTTCAGTACAGTGTTCCTTCTATTATATCATAATGTCTTTCTCAGTAGCTGGATAATGTATGAGAGAGATGGTAATCACTATCAAGTTTCTTTTTCTTTACGGAACAAGAATAAAATTGGTGGGAAAATTGAAATAACTTTTACAAGTTTTAGTACAATTATTATTTTAGTTTCTGATGATAGCAATAAGGATTAAAATATGAAAATTTTTGACATTTATCCTGAAGTATAGATTATTATCTTTGAAAAATATAAGAATCAATCAATTTGGATGGCATACATTTGTGAAATTCAAAGAGTTGCATGAAAAGCCTACATCTAAAAGAGTTCTAGAACAGAATGATTTAATGTAGAAATAAGGTCAGTGCATTTATTTCCAGTAAACATACTTGCCATCTAAAATTTCCCACATAGTCAAAGGAGAGTGGATTAGTTCAGAATCTTGCCTCTAATGAACTGATATCAAAAACCATTAGTTTAGTTTGACATGTTCAGCTTTGCCGTGAGAGCAAAAAGATGCTTTTTTTTTTTTAACTTTAGTATGATTTGTTTCCAATGCCTATTTATTTTATTTCATTTTTATATAATGATGCTCTCTCTTTTTGCTATATTTCATTTTGGTAGCAATGGTTTTGCTAATTTAATGTTTGAAATGGAAGGTCTAATAGGAATGTGGTTATCTACTATATAAAATGTAAAATTATCCTTCAAAGAGAGAGATTACATTCATAGCTACACAGGTACACGGAATACAGAGTAATCGAGGTGATTTATGTATGAATGAATCAAGCAGGAAAACAGGCCTCAGAAACACATTGGAACTTTTAGAGGGGAGGACACAGCTACGTAAATGATGTTAGAAAAGCTGGAATCATGATTAGAATTTCTTAATCAGTCAATATGAAACCGTATTATCTCTAGGTCTTGTGACCTTCATGTGGTGTTCCTTTTAATAATTATGTAGGGACTCCTTCAAGAAATAAATTCCTCACTCTTTAATCTGGTATTAAACTGGTTGTTTTCACCTAAATATTTTTAAATATTTAAATATTTAAAATTAATTTACAATGATTTTGAAAAAGAAAATTTAAAATTAATGGTCCTTAAGTATAAAACTATCATGTGGGAGCCAGCCCTGTAGCATAGTGGTTAAGTTCATGTGCTCTGTTTCAGTGCCTAGGGTTTGCAGGTTTGGATCCTGGGTGCATACCTAGCACCACTCATCAAGCCATGCTGTGGCAGCACCCCACACAAAATAGAGAAAGACTGGCACAGATGTTAGCTCAGCGACACTCGTATACACACACACACACAAAATATATATAGTGGTATTTTATATTTAATATTAATATCACCAATTTTAAGGCACACCAATATTTTATGTATCACAAAGAAGGAGAGTAATTGTAAGACATATTGATTGTTACATGCATCTCAATTTTACAGATATTAAAATGTGAAAAAGGTGTATTTTAGGATTGATAAAATAGGATATTTATAATTACAACAAACAAAAACAAGAGAAACATGACTTCTTCAGACCATTCTGCAATGATAATAATTTTGGGATGTCTGAAAGAAGACCTTAGTAAGTCAATCAGATGGCAGCAAAGAACATGATCTATTTTGTTTGGTGCTATGGAAGGAGAAAACCATTAGCAATGGGCTGCATTTTATATTCTTTACAGTACTAAAGGCTGGGATAATGTTCCTTTGATAGACATATGGGCCTTGCATTGAGTTTCACAAAGCCTTTCGTTATTGCGCACTGAGGACAAAGGACTTATAACCATTCATAAATACAGAAAGAGGAATTGCATTGTAACTGTCAGCAATACAAGCAAGCTTTAGAGAAAAGAATGTGAACTCAACCATTTCTGAATTCATCAGGTTAGATTATGCTTCACAGTGGTACCATCTCACCAAAGCTCCGTGGTTTAGCACATCAAAACTTAGTTTCTTGCTCACCTAAAGACGATGAAGGTTTTGAGATTTTTCAGGGTAGCTCTCTTCAGCATATAGTGACTGAAAATTCAGTTTTCCTCCAGTTTTTGATGCGGTAATTTCAATCTGTGGCATCTGTGGTGGTTACAGAGAGAACAGAGGGAAGCAGGGAGCTGCACTGGGGCATCTACCAACAGCCGTCCACGTTAGCCAGAACTTTCCACATGACCCAGGACTAACTATAAGGCCAGCTGGGAAATGCAGCGTAGCTCATGCATATTTAGTAATCACTAAATTTCCAAAATATTTCCATAAAACTCTTTCCTCCAGCATATATCTATTAGGAATATTTTTCATAAGACATTGCTTTAATACTAATAAGTAATGACATTGAGGGTAAGATGGTCTACCTAACTATACAAAGAAAAAAAATCACCCCTCGGTCTTCTGGGAAAGTAACCCTTTTGCTCCCACCCTTTTCCTCAATTTAAATCTAGGTCCCACTTCTATTGTAAATACCAAGCTTTCAGAATGACATATGTTTGTTTACATTTTCAGTTTCTCCTATCAAGAATATGTTCACATTGATACCAGAGACTAGATACTGTTCATCTGTATTTTCCTGCAGCCTATCATTGAATCTATTAGAGTACACACTCAGTAAGATATAATATTACATTAAATAGCTATTTATTCATAAATACAGTCATATGTCCGGTTTTCCTTCTTTTCTTTTTCTTTTCCCTTTTGGGAAAACTAAATTTCAGTTCTCTTGATTCTTTTACAAAGAAGTTAAACATTGAAAATTATGAGTTATATACACCTAACAAAATATGAGAAAATGGTTGATTGGCCAAATTCATCATAACAGCAAGTAGTTACAACGGAGAAAATTGCAATTATCTGGAAATGTAGAGACTTGGGTTCACTATTGATAAAGTTGTGTGACCTTGAAAGGCTACCATAAATTTGCCAGTTCTCAGTTTTCAATCTCTCTTCAGCTCAAATATCATAAGATTTTCAGGTCTGCTTTCAGAATAAAGTAGGTATTTTCTCCGTGAGTGAGACTTACATGTCATATAGTGTGATTAATACCAATGATATATATTGGGCACTGTTATAGTATATACTCATATAGATGAAATAAATTTGAGAATTATGTATGACCTTAATCTTTCAGATAACAGGAGAAATGTGATTACTGTTACTTTGTGGCGTCTAATATGGACAAATGGAAAATTCTGTTTAAAAATAACAATATAGAGCCAGCCCTGATGGCCTAGTGGTTGAACTTCCGCACTCTCACCGCTTTGGGCTCCTGGACTTGCTTTCCAGTAGCAGAACCACCCCGCCCGTCTATCAGTCGACATGCTGCAGCAGCGCTTCACGTGGAAGAACCAGAACGATTTACAACTAGATATACAACCAGTATTGGGGCTTTGGGAAGAAAAAAAAAAAAAGAGTGAGATGAGCAATAAATGTTAGCTCAGGGCAAATCTTTCCCTGCCAAAAAAAAAGTATGTTTCAATGTTTTTATAGAGATATCTCAATATACAAGTGTTTTAGTGTTTTTTGAATGAATAAGAAGAAAACAAACAGCCCTACTTTAAAAAGTTGGGGAAAAAATGATTTAAATAGACACTTCAACGAAAAGGAAATAAGAATGAGAATGAAGGGGAAGATGGCGGAGTAGGAAGCACCAGGAATTCATCTCCCCACCCTGACAACAATTGTACCGGCAGAATCTGTCGATGGAAGTATTTTGGAATTCTGGAGTTTACTGAAGGACAGCAACTTCCAGGAAAAGGCTTGGACTGTAAATTGTGGTTAATTTAGGTCACTTTCAGCTCTTAGCCATAGCAACTACCCACCCCCATGAAATGGCACAGGACTGGATGAGGGGTAGGTCAATCAGCAAAGCGTGGGTAACTCACTGTTAAGGGAGCCCATAACAGAAGGCTCCTGCAGTTTTATGGACACAGGGCCTGGGCAAGGGATGTGGAGAAGGGTTAGAAGTAGAAAAGTACTGAGTACTGAGTTAGGGTGGAGAAAAATGTCTTCAAACCCCATCCTTCCATCTCCTGATAAGGAGGTCTCTCCAGAGGTGCCTCCCTCTCTGTAAAGAGATTTCTAGAAGGAGGCACCTGGTCTAGAAAGGCAGCTAGCTGTAAGAGCAGGACCAGCCAGAGGAGCCTGAGTCCTTGACTGCATCTCCTTCAGGGACTGCTGTGCCCTGGCTGTGCACTGAGCCTATGACAGGCAGAGCAGCTTTACTCTGTGGGGCCAGCCTAGTGAAGCTTTTGTAATTGCCTACAGTCGGGCCTGAAAAATCACACACAGGTTTTCAGCCAGGAGCCAGACTTCTCACGCTTCATTAAAATTTTGTGTTATTTTGTTTCCTTTATTAATGAGATTTTATGATATTTATAAGGAAATAAATAGTTTCTTATTTTGTAGACTTAATTCTAATCTCATGTATGAGAATTACCTTCCCTTTTTTTTTTTTTATGAGGAAGATTAACCCTGAGCTAACATTCACTGCCAATCGTCCTCTTTTTGCTGAGGAAGATTGGCCCTGAGCTAACATCTGTGCCCTTTTTCCTCTATTTTGTATGTGGGACGCCTGCCACAGCATGGTTTGACAAGTGGTGCATAGGTCTGCACCCGGGATTCCAAACAGTGAATCCTGGGTCGCTGAAGCAGAATGTGTGAACTTAACCACTGCACTGCTGGAGGGAACCCAAGAATTACTTGTACTTTTGAAAGAACTCACTGGAAAAATTGAAATCAGGACATCTAAAGTAGCATCACTTTAGGATCATTCTTAGACAACTTTTTCAACTTACCCCATGGCTATCATCTGTTCAGTTTTCACTTGCCTTCTTAAATAAATTTTAGAAATTTATGTTTTAGTAAGGCTTAATGAGGAAAAAAGGAGCCATGTTATACACCTCAAATGTCAAATATTTTATTAGAAAGACTTAGAAGCATACGCATTCTTTGGAAGGAAAGGCTATGAGAACAAAGGACATGGGAGCCTGCTCTGAAGATCAGCTCCCTGTACTAGGAGGGTTCTCGAAATCTCACCTGGAAGCTATTGAGACCTCCTGTCTGTATCCTGGCACACATCTTCCTGCAAATACCTTCAAGGAATATGATTTTGCCACCTTTCATATCTCACACAAAAGCCTCTCCCAGGACTTGGACAGGAATAAGGGCATGCGGAGTATGAAAATTTACAACCAACGCTGTGAGGTAGGCAGAAGAGGATCAACAAAGGATAAAAAGAATTGAGAAAAGAAAGTGTGATGCTTTATTGAAGAACTGGATAGTGGAGTTAGTAAAATAAGATTGCCCATAGTTCTATGATCTTGCATTCTTTACTTGGGTAGATTCTATGCCTGTGGGACTAACAAGCTTTGCTTTACGCATGGCCTGAATAGTAAGAGGTCCAGGAAAAGCTTAAGCAAGAGAGGGAGTTACTGTGTTCAGTTCATTACCACCATGAGAAAAAACACTCAAAGCAACATTTCAACAGATGGTTAATCAACAGTGTCATCTTCCTACCTGGAGAATAATATCAGGGTTAATAAATTCATAAATACATGGAAAACTGGTGGAGAAAATCGACTGCAAGTCATTGTTACTTTGCAAGAAAAGACATAGTTTAGACATTATGTTGAAGATTAATATAATACTCTACATAAAATATTGGTCAAGGATAACATGTTTTTCAAAGACATTTTTGGATTAAAAATCACACTACTTAATAGAAGAAAAAAGAGGAATGCAGAACAAGATATTCCAAATACTATAAATACATTTAGGTGGTGAACATTAAAAAAACGGACTTCTTTTTTTTCTCTCATATTAAAGCACCCCATGCAGAATCTTGGCCACTGTTTTATTTTTTAGTAGATTTTTACCTTTCATCTAATTCCTCTAAAACTCTATGCCATGACATAGCTCTCTATTCATCAGGTCTATCTGGGTAATGCAAGTCAATTAAATTTCAGCAGAACATGTAATTACTGTTGGGAGTCCCTCTGCAAGATTTTCAATTTCTCTTTAGGGATTTAAAACTGAGCAATGAACAATTTTGGTTTAATTAAAATTCAAAGATCAAATCCTGCGAGTCTCATTTTACAGAGACCTGCCAATCAGTCAATTGACAGACTCATAAAACTCTTGCTCACACTGCGACTATCTTCTCTCCAGTGTTATAACCCCCCCAGGAAGGACTTTTGTTTGCTGATATTTCATCCCATATATCTTGTAACTTGGCAATCTTATAATGAAAGAAGTGACACACTATTCCAAATTAATGAGTTATGTGCAGCAAGCGCTACAGTCCCAATTTGCACTAGTCTCTTTTGCATGATATAAGATGACAATGTGGTGATTTTCTTTCCTCTTTCAATATTATAATATATATACGTATAGTTTATATCAAAACTTGAAAACTAACTGACCTTTTAACTGAAACTAATAGCATATATGTAAGAGAGTATTTATTTACTTTCTTACTCAATAAGTAGATGTTTATGATCTATTGTAGGCCAACTATCTGCTGAAAGCACAAAGGTGAATAGCACAAATGTTTTCTGTTATACCAGTCCTAATAGGCTAGTGGGAAAAGCAGAAGATTTATTAAGAAAAGGCTGTAATGTAAGATACACATTGACTAGGCAAGTGAAGAGTGTGACAAGATAAACCCCGTGAGAAAACCTCAAGGAAAGTGAAACTGGCTCTGAACTGACACTTGAGGCATGAGTAGGAGGTGGCAAGCCGAGTCCGTGATTGTGAGGCTATCGGCCTCAGGCTTGTGCTGTGGGGAGGATATGGAGGAGAGGATTATCCGGCTGAAAGAGAGAATGCGTGAGCTTCAGCGCTTAGAGGAAGCTCATCACCTTATAAAAACTAAACTATGTTTCTTAGAGATTACCAGCTACAAGGACAGATTAGTAAAAATAAACACATTAAAAGCGTTGCAAAAGTAGACTTTAAGGAAAATGAATTGATTTTTCAAAGAGGAAAATGACAAAAATTGCTTAATCTGTAAATCTTAATAAGTCCTCCATAATCATAGGAAGTATAATTAGATTTCTCTTACAGGGAACCACCAAAATGCGGAACTTGAATATTGGTTATACGGGTGAAGACTGACTGTATCTGTAATTTATTTTATTTTATTTTATTTTATTTTTTTAAAGATTTGTTTTTTCCTTTTTCTCCCCAAAGCCCCCTGGTACATAGTTGTATATTCTTCGTTGTGGATCCTTCTAGTTGTGGCATGTGGGACACCGCCTCAGCGTGGTCTGATGAGCAGTGCCATGTCCGCGCCCAGGATTCGAACCAACGAAACACTGGGCCGCCTGCAGCAGAGCGCGCGAACTTAACCACTCAGCCACGGGGCCAGCCCCCTGCATCTGTAATTTTTACATTTGGAAAATATTGCTACAGTTTTCTTCCCACTTCTGACCAGGCCCATGCTTGCACACACTGTGAACTTACATACATTAACAAATATCACAGTGTCCTCGGTGGGGAATATGGTCCACGTAGGTGCTGATGGCATAAAGACAAAGGAATGAACGGTGGTAAATTCACTGAGTATTCAAGTTGGTAAATACTTTAAGAAAGGTAAATATAAGTAAATAGTTTATCTTCCGAGGACTCTTGTAGACATTCAAGTCAGATGCCGCATTTGAGTCCTGCCACTGAAATAGGTACAGAAAGGGCTTGTTCAAGAGAGGAGTAAAGAGGAATTGAGTATAAAGAGTATAAAAATGCCCCCTAAAAATGACATGAATGTCATCTGTGGTCAAGTTATGAAAATTGTGAATGTCACACTGAAGCATCGGAGTGGTCCTCAATAACAGTTAAAATTAATCGCTGCCATAGTATATTGCCCATTATACCGGAAAAGTTTTAGTAGAACCATCTAGTTTATGGATTAGAATAAAATTTAAGAAAGTTAAATGTTGTAAAGAGAAAAGATTTGAATTCAGTCATAATTTCACTGTATTATAATCAAAGCATAATCAAATTAAAAAGCTCTATACTCTTAGAATAAGAAGTATATGTCATGTATGAGCAAAACAAAAAAGATCAACGCAGCTTCTGATGTGTCTTACATACACAGCGTAAGTGGAATCATAGAGGAATGGCATAATGAGTATAACAGCTACAGTGTAATGATGGCATGTTCAGTATATTATCTATGTTATTAATTCTAATATTCATGATAGCAGGTAATATTTATTGATTATTTGATGTGCCAAGTACTGTGGAAAAGATTTTACCTGGATTATCTAATTTTTCTTCACAGCAACCTGATGAATTTTTGTTACTATTACCATATTACAAATGAAAGCTCTGAAGTATAAAGTGTTTCAAAATCTTTCCCAAATACCCACAATGCTGGAGGCAGGATTCTGAGCAAGGTTCGAACTAAACTAAAATCAGTATTTTTATCTCCTAAATATCCTACTTTTTAGTAACATGAGAAAGCCAGCTTATAATGGCTCTTGAGAGTACAATATTAAAATTTCAGGAATTTTCTACATTATGCTGGTAACTTGAAATCACCTGTGGTGGGAATATTTAAACCACAGAAATATACAAATGTTGCAAATAGGGTCATTTTTTTGAGAGCTGATTGTTAAACATTTACCAGCATACCTATAGGTGTACTCAGCCTAGTAGGTTAGGATCAGAGGAGAGGCAAGCCAAAGCAGAGTCACAGAGGGTGTCAGCCTCTCTGTGTATATTCTTCAGTATGCTGAGAAATCATTTGTGTTGTGCTATGATGAATAGGGTTTGGGAGATGAATTATGTAAATAATTTAACAAAAGCGCCTTAATTTAGGATGTAGATTTCTGGCCAAGTCCATGTTGTGTGTGTGGGAGGTGGGTGGGAGGAAGGAGAGTTACTCAACTAGATGCAGAAGAATTTGGTTTTGTAATAAAAAAATAAAACAAATACATTGCATCAGAGTTTATCAGAGTAAGGTTCTGATTGGGTTATTGGAATGTCCTGAATATCAGTGGAAATTTTCTTCCCCAGCAAAATGTTCACAGGAGATAAGGAAAGGTCAAGAACTGAATCAGGCTGCTAAAAACAGAAGGGTTGCACTCTGAGAAGTCAGTGTGGACCCGTAGGAAAGCTCTGTTCTGAGGAGCAGCTCAAGTCTGCGCTTCCAAAAGTTCAGGCCAAAACTGGCAGAAAACCTACCATGGTATTGGTCTTGAAATGCAAATGTTTGCTTCTTTCTTATTTTTGCTAACCTTTAAATTGTAGGAACTCAGAATAAACATGTTGTACAAAACCTCTCTTGTCTCTATTAGCCCTTTAATATCAGACTAACTTTACTTGTAAGAGAAAGCATCACAATTTTACAAGAGAATAGAAAAGAATGATTTACTATTCTTCGAATAATCTACTTAAGCTAAAGTTTACAAAGCTAAAAGTTTAATATAATCATTAGAGTTGTTTGGCATCCAGATATATTTAGATTTCAAATTCACATGCTGATTATTAGGAAACTTCTATTCATTTGATTAGAGGTAATTAGTTTTAGGCTATTAGGCTCTTCCATCACGAAGTTGAACATAATTAGATTGTTCACACAGAAGTATGGTTTTTCCATGCAATAATTATTGATTCTTTATAATTAGCAATTATTAAAATAAATACTCCTTTTAAAATACCCTCTTGATCCAAGATCTGATTACTATGGCATCACTCATCAGATGAAGAGCTATTTAACAAATTATTACTTCTCAGTGACTCTACATCTGGATGAGTAGCAGAAAGTTTATTAGGTCTTTGAATTCAAATTCATGAAATATACATGATCTCAAATTGCATATTAAGAACAGAAATGATTGTAAAAATAGAGTGTTTATTTTGCTTTTCTCCCATACTAAAACTTTTAACATGATACTTAAAAAAATTTTTGACACTATATTTGAACAGCATTTTAGAATTTACTAAATGCTTTCACATTCAGTAACTTGCTTGGTAATCAGAGCTATTCTATGAGATAAAATAAATATCATAATAGAAACTTTACAAGTGAAGAAATCAAGACACAAAAATATTAAAAATTCTTTCCCAAAATTATCACTACGTGATCACACTCATGCATCACTTAATGACAAGCATATGTTCTGAGAAATGTTCATTAGGCGATTTCATCATGGTATGTGCCTCATAGAGTGTACTGAAGGGGAACAAAATTTGCCACCCCAAAATGTGTCTCTTCAACATGAGGATTATTTTAGGCTGATTATTTTTAAGAAACGAAAGACTCAGGAAGTTTTTCTTCTTACCTCTGCCTTAACTGTCTAAAAGAATTCAGATTAAAAAACCCGTCTCAGGAAGGCAGCTATCACCTCAGCCTAACATGGACTAGGTAGTGAACAGGGAGGAACCTAGAAAAGCCTGTTTGTTGGGCTCCTCTCTGTGTTCTTCTGTTTCTCTGTGGGCAAACAAGCACTTGTTTTCCTTTTCACCTACCTGTGAATTGCCTTCCTTCTGTTTTAAGTCCTTGACTGTCCCCACCCCCAACATCTTCTTTTGTCTTTAGCTGAGGATGGTATTTAAGGTACGGGCTTCAGACATTTTGGTGAGTTACTCAGTTCTCTCCCATATATACTTTTTAAACTTTATACTTTTTAAACCATCATTAAACTTTTGTTTGTTTTTCTCCTGTTAATCTATCTCCTAACAATTTAATTCTGAGACCAGCCAGAAGAACCTAGAAGGGTAGAGAAAAATTTCTTTCTCCCCTACAGTACTTACACAAACCTAGATGGTATAGCCTACTACACACCCAGGCTCTATGATACTAATCTTATGGGACCACCTTCATATTTGTGGTGCGTTGCTGACAGAAACATTGTTATGTAGTGCATGACTGTATGAGCAAATCTATCCTACTTTTATTTAACCCTCTTTACTCCAGTGTCTACCATAAGAATGTGTAGCTTGAGTTTGTTCATTTGTATCATATACTGTTGTTTAATATTTGGATGTTGTAGTTAGAAAGGGAAAAAGAGGGAGCAGAAGAAAATTGGAATGAAAGGGAAGAATAACAACAATGGGAATAAA
The DNA here is from genome assembly GCF_021613505.1 of Equus quagga. NCBI lineage: Eukaryota > Metazoa > Chordata > Mammalia > Perissodactyla > Equidae > Equus > Equus quagga. Next base: position 29,331,728 of record NC_060272.1, read on the forward strand.
AAAGAGACAATTTTTTGAGTATAGATATTTCTGTAATTAAATGTTGCGTAGTGACTGGAAATGTTTGCTGTTTGTGAGTAGTTAAAAGTCCAGTTGGAAATTCCCCTGTATTTGTTTCTTGGACCAGTTTCTTTGTAAGTTTAACCATAACTGGTTTTTAAACAGTTGTAGCAAGAATAACATTTTGTGAACCAAAAGTTGCTGAACAGCACTTTTCTTTTTTATTGGAGCATTTCTCTAAGAACCTGGTAAATTACAATTTACTCTACAATAATGGATAAAATAGATACACTCTGATGCAGAGGGAGTAGAAGATATATAGCATTATCCCCATATGCTATTTGAAAATGACATTATTCATTTTAGTATTCAAACAAAGGGTAATTTGTAAAGGTTGCATGCTATGCAGAGTCATTTCGTCAAATTGCTAAAGCTCGCTGATTTCTTCAGGGACCGCTTCAACTGCCATGCCACTCAGGACACATCCAGAGGGCAGCTCATTTGACAGGAGTTTGGGGAAACATATTTGTCTGAGTATCAATTTCCTGTCATCTTACATGCTATCTCTATAAATTATTAAAGCAGTTGTAAGAATGGAGAACACAGTGATTTCCAAGATGCATTATTTCCTGTGCTTTATTTGACTACTATAAAAGTCAGACTTTCTCTAAAGCTATGATCCATTAAAGCTTGTATTATTTGCTCCCTACTTCTTGAGCTATCTTCTTTTTATAACTGTCCACAAGTCTGATTTTCCTCTAAAGTGAGACACAAAGTTCGACATATTGCATAGTGGCTTAATGCTCCATTTAAAAGAATAAATAAGCATGAACATTGATTTTGCAGCATTTTGATTTTACAGAGGAGAAAAGTAAACCACAAAGATGTTAAATGACTCTCCAAAATCATCCAGGTAACTTATTGGCAAAGAATGGAGAAGTACTGGGAGATTTCACTTGTCTGCTTCTTATTGTGTCATCTGAGGGGCCTTGGACATACAGTTGTTACAGATTGTATGACATTTTGTTCAGAGAGCATAGACTCTAAGTTATTGATAATTTTGCATTTATTGATATTCCACTTGTGGTTTAAGATGTGGTCTTTTTATATATATATTGTGCATGCTTTAAAAAGATAGTGTGGGGGCTGGCCCCGTGGCCGAGTGGTTAAGTTCGCGTGCTCCGCTGCAGGCGACCCAGTGTTTCGTTGGTTCGAATCCTGGGCGCGGACATGACACTTCTCATCAAACCACGCTGAGGCAGCATCCCACATGCCACAACTAGAAGGACCCACAACGAAGAATATACAACTATGTACCTGGGGGCTTTGGGGAGCAAAAAGCAAAAAATAAAATCTTTAAAAAAAAAAAAAAAAGATAGTGTGTTCTCTACCCCTTTTTTGCAAGAGTCTATGAATGTCTACTAAATAGTGGGTTGATTCTGTTAAATCTTTATGTCTAAACTACTTTGTTTCCTTTTTGAACCATGAGATTCTGAGTCAGCAAATTTTAAAGACTTGTGCACCTTTTTGGGGCATTTTGTCAGTTTACATATTTTCAAGTAGAAAAAGATTCAGGATTATAATTTCTTCCTAAATAGTTACTTTTCGTCCTTAAGAACAAATTTCATTTTACTAGGCCTTGTCCTACAAACTATTTTTTAATATGACATCAGTGACGTTTTTATTAGCATTTTTCTGATATATATTCTGTACTCTTAGACTCACTTTTTCTGTATACATTCGTGCTTTCTGTATATCTTTTAATAATTTATGTAGCAAGATTTTTTAAAATCTACATTTATGATCTCAGCTTTAAGGAGGTGATTTTAGTATTTCCATTTATTTAGTTGTAGATTTACTTGAACTCATTTATCTCATATTATTTTGTGCTTTCCATTTAGTATGCTTTTCTTTTATCTTTTTTCCTCCTTTCCTACTCTATATAATTTATCAAGCTTTCTTCATTACTTTAATTTCTTCTGTTTTGAAATTTACGGTCAGTCTTTCTATTATTTATGTAACTAACCCTTTATGATTTTAATAGATATGCATGATTTATCACTCCAACGACATTATCTCTCAAAGGCATTGATTCTATTTCTCCCCAACCCCCCTAGTATCCTTGTTGTTATTTTAGTCCTATCTTATTCTTAAAGATCCACAAATAACCACTGTTGTTATGAATTTGTAATCAATGTTCATAGAATTTTAGTTTGATAAATTTTACCAAAATTTTCAAACACATATCATAGCAAAAGAATAGTAAAATGAACTCTGACGGTACTGTCACCAAGCTTCAGTAACCACCAGATTCCTAGTATTCTTCCTCCATTTGTTCTCACACAAGCTTTGTTTGCTGCAGTATTTTAAAGCAACTGCTAGCTTTTACATCATTTCATCATAAACACTCACTTTCGTGTAGTAAACAGAAAAGAATTTTTAAATATAATTCAGATGTTAATGTTATTCCCCCAAAGCTAATATTCTCAGTGATTTTTACCAAATGATTTAATTTCATTGTCTTCTAGAATATCTGATTACCCATAGTAAATCTGCACTTATGCTAATGGACCTTATCTTTTCTTTCTATTTATGCTTAGTATACCCACTTTACCTTTAATATTCTGCTTCTAGGTGGATCAATGTGTATGTTTTATATGATCCTTGACCTTGATTGATTGTTTTTAAAATCTGGGGCCCTCAAGACTTCCTTCAATTCCTGAGAATTCAAAGTCATTATCATCACAAATATTACCTTATTCCATCATCCTTTTTGGACTACTGTGTCGAACATATATACCAAGCTCTTTAAACCGTTCTGCGTGTTTATTAACTTCTTTCATTATTTTCGTCTTCATATCCTTCTCTCCATTATTCTTTCAGCTCTGTCTTTTCTTCAGCTCTGTAAAAAATCTCTTCAAGCTGATAAATTCTTCAGTTCTTCATAAAGGTTTATTTAATCTCTCCAGGGAGTATTTAATCTTGATCATATTTATTCATATTGAAAAGTTTTGTTTTTCATTCAAATTTGTGTTCTTTTCCATACTTTTTTGTTATTAATAATGATTTCTACTCAGTAGAAACCACTTTTACCACTTCAGTAACCACCAGATTCCTAGTATTCTTCCTCCATTTGTTCTCACACAAGCTTTGTTTTCTGCAGTATTTTAAAGCAACTGCTAGCTTTTACATCATTTCATCATAAACACTCACTTTCGTGTAGTAAACAGACAAGAATTTTTAAATATAATTCAGATGTTAGTGTTATTCCCCCAAAGTTAATATTCTCAGTGATTTCTTTTCTTTTACCTTTTTACTTATTCAAATATATTTTGTGTTCTTTCAAATTGTTTTGTTATCTCCAATTCATAAGATGCTAATTCTTTTGTTTATTGTAAACCGCTAAATTTTTTTCGTGATGGTTTATTTCAGCATATGTTTTATAATTTTTGAACTGAATTAAGCTTCTGTAAGTGTTGATTTCCCTGTGGAAGTCCCATGTGTATTGTATAATTGACCTGTCAAAATTTTTGAGTTTGACTTTTCAAAGGCTACAAGATTTTCTTCATTTAAGAATCAGCTTTTATGTTGTCTTCATAATTTAGAGATCTGTTAAATGTGGGCATTATAAAATTTCTCATGTTGTAAACAACATTTCACATAACATTTTTTTCTCAGTCATTTCTTCTTTGTTATATCACAGCCAAAAAGAGGACATTAATCTAATCCTCCTTTCGTGACTGGGCATCTCGTTGATGTATCAACATTATACTGAAGGCTCAGTAGCACTTCTTCTTGTATTAAAATCTGATCCCAGCCAATAGGACCAATATCCTGTTCACTATCCTCATTAGCTTTCATGTTGTTGGCTCCCATTTAGTGTACCAGTTTTGAATTACTTCTCTATCTCTGATAAATTTAGGATTGTTTTTTCTATTTCTGTGAAAAATGCCATTGGAGTGGTCATTGGGATGGTGATTATCAAGAAAATAAAAGATAACAAGTATTATCAAGGATATGGGGAAATTGGCACACTTCTACACTGTTTGTGAGCATATAAAATGGTGCAACCACTATGAAAAAGAGTATGGAGGGTCCTTAAAAAAGTAAAAATGGTACTATCATATGATTCAGCAATCCCACTCTTGGGTACATATCCAAAAGAACTGAAATTAGGATCTCAAAGAGATATCTGCACTCCCATGTTTATTGAAGCATTATTCACATTAGCCAAGATATGGATACAACCTAAATGATCACTGATTAATGAATGGATAAAGAGACAATGTTATATATATATATATATATGATGGAATATTATTCAGCCTTAAAAAAAGAAGGATATCCTGGTATATGTGGCAACATAGGTGAACCCGGAGACATTATGTAAGTGGAATAGTCAGTTATAGAAGGACAAATAATGCATAATCCCATTTATATGAGGTATCTAAAATAATGAAACTCATAAAAACAGAGACTAGAATGGAGGTTATCAGGGGCTGAAGGAACAGGAGGTGGAGATTTGTTGTTCAACGGTATCAAGTTTCAGTTATGCAAGATGAATAATTTCTAGAGAGCTGCTGTACAACATAGAATCGATAGTTGACAATGCTGTATTGTACACCCTAATGTACTGTCATTTAGTCAATTTATAGATGCAAAGAACTCTCTCTCTCCGACACACACATTGCTGTAGATTATTTTAACCCTACATTATTGGCAAAAAATAAACATCATTACCTCATATTAACATTTAATGTCCCTATTGTGACAGGACAAATATTACTGCATGATTTTCCACAGCCTCTTTCTTCCTCTACTGATTAAGGAGAATTGTTTTATGTCTTATCTATTTGTGAGCCTTTCATATGCAAAATAAAGATAATGTTTGAGGAGATAAATTGAGAGTCTCTAAGTCTCACTTGACGGATTTGTTTAAATAGGGCATATTTACTGGCAAGAAAACAGATGAAGAGATCCAGAAGTCTTAGGTGAATAGACTGAAAGTTTTAAATCCAGCCCAGGCTGATATAAATGGAAAACTTAAGGAGATTGGAAAGAAAAGAGAAATTCAAGCACATTCTACTGTGTGTAGTATACACAATGCAAAGAAGAATTTTAGAAGTTCCCTCTGTGTTAAATACACATTTTTTGGCATTTTGAATTTCTTCTGTGCAGATTTAAAATCCTTTTCAATTACATTTTAGTTTATTGTACTTGTTAATGTATCTGTGATAAGATTAGACGATAAATGGCTTCACATTATACAGGTTACAGCACTCAAACTTGTCTAGGCAAGGATAGCTATTACTGAAGCAGAAATTTAGCAAAATTAGCTCATTTTTTCTAAGCTATGAACCTGACAGAAAGGTCAGTTGTAAAACTCTGGCTGTTTTTCCTCTTTACCAGACTCACTAGCCATACAGTTTTTTCAATTTTGTGACCATGGCATGTGACCATTTTCTATGTAGCAAATAGTTACAGAGTGTGATGCCTTCTTAAATTCTGTATGTATTTGGTGCTGTATTTATTAAACAACACTATCTTATGGTCTTAATTTCTACACAGTTTTAATTTAAAAACTTTTAATTTCAAGATTACACTGCCTATTTTAACTTCTTGCTATGCTTAGAAATTAAGATATAGGCCAATACTCTTTGCATAAGTAGTGGTAATTGAAAGAAATAAAATGGACAACTGAATTGGAGTAACTGAATTGCATCTTATTAGTGTACTATATTTTCTCAGCCTCACAGCAAGAAATAATAAATTCAGGATGATGGTTCAGCAAATGTATCACAGAATAACCTTGCAACAGTAGGAGAAGTAAAAGAAGTAATTAAAAACCATTGGAAATTTATATGATGCTGCTATTCGATTCACTCCTTAATTCTTACATTATTTCATACAACTAATTTTTATTGTATTTCTTAGTGGAAAAAAAAACGAAAGCAAATGCAGTAACTGTTAACTTATAGTAAAAAGTATTTTTATAAAAGAATAGTAAGTAGCTTGCAAAACTAGTCTTGGTCTAGAACCAAGGGAGGAAGATAGAGTCAAGATCCTGTAAGTGGGAAGATGTTGCCAGGACACTGCTGCTGGGCCTATTGCCATGGCACAAGCAGCTCCAGGCCTCTGAAGCTCCACCAGCACCCCCTCAAATAAATTTTAAGTGGACCTATGCCTTTGACCTCAACACTGGTGACCAATATTTGTTGTCAGCAGTCTGAAAACTGGAATCTGAGGCTAAACTGGGCTGAGGGGACTGAACAGAGCCAAGGAATATTTTAGCTGCAATTATATTTACACCAAAAGTGGGGCAAAGATACATATTTCCATTTGGACAGGTATGGACAAGGACAGCATGGAGGGGTAAATTGACCCAGAAGAGAGACTACTCCTAGAAGGTACTGAGAAACCCATAAAAATACCTTACAAGGAAAAGATTCCGCTTTGGAATCCACCACAAGAAGATAAGCCCAGTTATAACTATATATAACTACACTAGTTTAGCAAGGTCTTCCCTACACCCTACATCTCTTCCTTCTCCCCTGCTTCTACCCAGCAAAGGAACCCAAACTTCAGCAAATAAGAGGGGAAAGAATGAAGAGGTGGAAATGGAACTACTATGCTTCCCTTCCATACTGCTCAATTCACAGAGCAAGGAGGGTCTGAATTAGTGAAAAGGAGAAATTTTAATCTGAACTATGATTTGGAAATTTTATATTAAACTAAAGGGGACTCTTGACTTGTAGAAAGTGACCCAAACATCTGCTCACTGTTTTCTCCAGTGGTCAGGACGAAGTAAGCTGAGACAGCAGGTTTAAAAGTTCAGAGGTGAGTCATCTAAAGTTTGTTTCTCCATGAACATTTACATAGTCCAACTTGTACAGTAAGCCAGTTACACTACCAAAGTTAATTGATTATATTTTTACATGTACATGCTACTCACTATTATGTATTTTATATGTACCACTTACTATATAATAAACCTTCACTTAATTATCCTGATATTTGTGTATACTATATTCATGATCTCAAGACACTTTGTTTGTAAAGAAGTCAATACACACATAGCATTTAAAGGGAAAATTAAATAAACGCATGGCAAAATATACATTCCCAAAAAGGAAACACTTACTTCCATATCTGTAGGTCAGAGAGGATGTGTATACCAACTGAGATTTTGAACAAACTCTGGATAAATGGTTATAGGTAGATATTATTTTAAAAGGACAATAGAGTTAGAGAGACAAGCATAAACAAACACATAGGCTGGGGAAAAGAAGGATAGAATGTGTATGAAGTGTATAAGAAGAAGTGTATATAAAAGAAAACTGCCAAGAATGAAATTGAAAAATAAGGAAGTAGGTTAGAAAGTAAGCAATATAAGTTAAAGTGATTATTATAATAACTTTAAACATTGATTGGAAATAAGCCAATGGAGAGAGAATTTATTCAAACAAAAGTGATAAGGGAGATTTCATAGGCAAGGAAGAATTTGCTCTAGGTCTTAAAGAATAAGAAGGTTTTAGGTAAACTGAAATATATGAGGAACTAAAACATACTGATAGTCCTGATGCCTCTTGTATTGGCACTGAGAGCAAAATGCAGCTTCCTTTTAGCTATCCCACCCTATGAAGTAAGTAGGTGCACATAATGTTTAACTGAGGGAGCTTTGTGAAATTATTATCTGTGAGTTTCAGTTTTCTTCCACATAACACAGATACATTGGCCTTCATTTCTGGCAGTGTTGTACTAAGGATCAGATAAAATGAGATAATGTATCTGAAAATGTTTTATGGACCATAAAGCAATATAAATGTAAGATATGATTATTGTTTAAACCATAACTCAGATCACTCAAAGATCCCACAGAGATTTTCAAAGCACAGCAATCAGTGAAAGAGTAATAAACGATAATCATGATGAATGAATAAATATAATAAAAGTACCAAATTTATTATACAATTTAGATTTTCTGGAATGCCTATTTAGTGTTAAGGTTGACAAAAACATAGAGCTTCATTATACCTTGAGCATAAAATATTCAACTCACGTCACGTTGAAGCAGTAATTTGCACGTAAAACATTTATTGCTTACACATAATAAAATTGGACATTGGTGCTGACACATTTTACATTACTTCAAACTCAAGCACTTAAGAGATATTCCAATATATTGGAGAAAAAAAACTTAGTCTCTAAATTTAGGGTAGATTAAATACTATAAAGAACAAATTAAGAAAAGCTGTATCTCAGTAGTATGACAAACAATAGAGCAACGTCATAACACGTTGATGCATGGACCAAAGAGAAGGTATACGACACCAGAATTTTGTATTTATGTAGTTGTTATTCATGTGGCTATGGTAAGTTCATTAGCAGTGCTTTGTGTAACGTGCGTTTCTGGGATAAGAGTGTTCTAGGACCACAGTGATCCAAAGCTGTCCGCTGCAGACAGGAAGAGAAGAAAGGATGAAAAATGGGAAATCCACATCATTGTTAACCTGAGCTAGTTTCATTGCTGGAAAAACGCAGGCAAGAACCAAGGATAAAGAAAGAACAGAAAACCTGAATAGCCACAACAAAAGCAAAGAGAATTTAATAAAAGGGGGGGATGATAGCATCTGGGAATGGTGAATTGGGAAATTCGTTTCAGAACTGAGGCTTTGATTAAGAGTGCTTTTTACATAGTTCCCAATATGTGATGAATGAGGTTATTAGTTTGGATTTGTAAATGTCCTGTAGAGGATGATTCCTGGCTTGAACCTGGAAAAGCTGTTCACATCTGGGAGGTGTTCATCATTTCCTAATAAGAATAACTGTAAATAGTAGGAAAGGATCATCAATTTATTGGTCAGAGCAAATTCATCAGTTTTGAAAAGATCCTCATTTAAGTTTGAATAACAGGCAGAAGACTGAAATAAAAATGCATTATATTTGTTAGAAAAAGAATGGTCAAATGAAGTATAAGACGTGTCAAAATTACTAACTAGAGGGTAACAAAAGCATCAATTAGACCAGCCTTCTGAGCAGCAGACAAGACAGAAATATCCTTTTAGAAACAATATTTGGATCAAGAAATTCATTTGTAGCAAAAAAAGTTTGAAAAACCATCTAGAGAATTAACTAGCGATAATAAGAATAGCGTATGCTATATACTTACATATTGCTGTATATTTTGTAGCACATTCTTTTATGATATTCACACTTACTTTGAGAACAGGTATTAATTTCTCCACTTTAAAGGAAAGGCAAATGAGGCTCAAAGAGAGTAATTGCTTTCCACAAAGCTGATACAGTAAGGAAAGAGACACCCAGAGTTCAAATCTTCTACCTCAAGTATTTTTTTTCCTAAATCCTGTTTTCTTTCTTCTACTACTATGCTCTGTGAGAAAGAAGAAATAATTCTTTACACATATAGCACACGAAGGCTTATCAATGAATTTTTCTGCCATGCTTATACTTACTCATACCAAGATTAGCTAGAGTAACTAAGATGACATTTGAATAAAATATTTAAAAAAATTATACTGTTATGTTAAGCAGAAGAGTTTAGAGATTCAAACACAGACATTGAAAATAACCATTCTGATTTGCATTTCCATATCTGAGAAACAAGCATGATTACAGGTGGCTCACTTAGCTTTTCAATTTTTTGAAGTGTGCAATTAAGAAAATGGTATTAGATTACCTTATAGTGTATATGCGGGTAAGCTAGTTAGTAATTTCAAAGTATGGTTACTAAGTAAGATCAGTTTAAGAAGATTCTATCAATTTATATACCATTAGGTCAGAATCATATCTGTACAAATTATTGTATTTTTGAAACTGTTTCTCTTAAACAAGCTCATTTATAGTATTAATTTCCAGTTTTAATGACTTTTCAAGCAATAAATTACTATCCTAACACCATAAGTCACCTGCTGTCAAGCTTTCTATGACTTTTTTTCCTTTACAATTAGGGCCAAACTTCTTAGCATGATATATTAAATAACAATTTTTCCATGCTTTTCCAAGTTTCCAAGTTTTTCAAACTTACTTCATATTGCCTTTCATTTTTATTATGTACTGCAGCCAAAATAAATTATGAATGTTCTCTGCACTCTTTGTGCTTTCTTCATTTGCAATATCCATAGCCCCAGTTCTGCCTTATATAGTTTTATCAACAATTCAAAATTCTGAATAATAATTTATCAACTATTGAAAAATAATTTATCAACTATTCAAAAGAAAACTGGAATACCAGCTTCTGCATGACACCAATTTTTAAGTGAACCAAAGATGAAAGTAATTGCTGCCTATTTTTGTAGAAGAATACTTTATTTATAAAATTATTTTACACTTTCTTATGGTTTTCTGTCCATGCTGTTTGCTCCAATTTGAATATGAGTTATTCTTCCTTAAGAATTATATATTTTATTTCCAATACAAAACTAATACTGTTCCAAACAGTAATTTGTTATTGGTAGTAGTATTTGAACTAATTCCTTGAAGAAATGAATAAGGTAATGCCTGACTGTGTACAAACGTCTGGTGGAAGAAATAAGTCAATGAACATACAGGTGCATGTATCTTTATGCATTCATGTTTTAATGTTCTTTGAAAAATACCCAGCAGTGGAATAGCTGGATCATATGGTAGATCTGTTCTTAAGTTTTTGAGGAATCAACATTATTCAAAATAGCCAAGACTTGGAAGCAACCTAGGTGCCCATCAAGGGACAAATGAATAAAAAAGATGTGGTGTGTATACACAATGGAATACTACTCAGCTATAAGAAATGATGAAATTCAGCCATTTGTGACAACATTGATGGAACTTGAGGGTATTATGCTAAGTGAAATAAGTCAGAGGGAGAAAGTAAAATACCATATGATCTCACTCATAAGTAGAAGATAAAAACAGCAACAAACAAACACACAGAAACAAAGATTGGATTGGCGGTTACCAGAGGGGAAGGTGGGGAGGGAGAAGGGTGAAAGGGGTGATGAGGCACTTGCGTGTGGGGATGGATGGTAATTAATCCTTGGGTGGTGAACATGATGTACTCTTCACAGAAATTGAAATATATAACAATGTACACCTGAAATTTATATAATGTTCTAAACCAATGTTATCACAATAAAAAAAAGTCAGAGACTGACTCCATTTGCACACTAGTCAATCACTTTATCTATCAGATCCCAGTGATTAAAATAGTAGAGGCTACAATTATTTAAAGTGTCTATAATGTGTCATATATTTTATATTTATTGGGTTTTCTTAAGAATCCTGAAAAGTAGCTAATTTTTAATCCATTTAAAGGTGAAGAAACTGAGCTAGAGAATAGGTATTTGTTCTAAACCATAGGACATGTTATAGCTGGAATTTAAGATAGATAAAAATCAGCAAGAGTATAGAAGAAATCAGTAACACCATCAACCAACAATATCCGGTTGACATTTATAGAATAGTCCACTTTTCAAGAACAAAATGCATATCCTTTTCAAGCACCTATGTAACAGATACAAAGGTAGACCATATTCTTGGTCATAAAACAAAGCTTAACAAGTTTTAAAAAATTGAAATCATGCAAAGCATATTCTAACCACAGTAATATCAAACCAGAAATTAAAGAGAGAAAGATAACAGGAAAATCTCTAAACATTAGAACCCTAAACAACATACTTCTAAAAATCTTGTGAATCAAAGAGGAAATCTCAAGGGAAATAAAAAAACTCATTTAAGTGAATGAAAATGAAAGTACAAGTCATAATTGATGAGACGCAAGTGAAGCAGTACTGAGAGGGGAATTGATACTACTGAATCTGACATTAGAGAAGAGGAAATATTTCAAATAAATAATCAAGAACCTAGCAAATAAGAATAGCAAAATAAACCATAAGCAAGCAGAAGAAAGGAAATAATAAAAATACGAGCAGAAATCAATGAAATCAAAAACAGAAAAGCCTTAGAGAAAATCACTGAAACAAAAGTCTGAATCTTTGAAAATATCAATAAAATTGGCAATAGCTACCAAGACTGACACAGAATAAAATAGAGAAAACAAAATTTACTAATACCAGGGATAAAACAGGGAATATCACTATTGATCCTGAAGACATCAAAAGATTGTAAGGGAGTCAACGTACAAATATATTGCAACTGAAGGAACTGCAAGCCTCAGACCCTATTTAAGAAGGAGTCTGTGGGGAAACAGACAACAGGGGAGATATAAACAGGGACACAAGGGGGAATTTTAGCCTTTTACACCACAGCTACAGCGAATAGTAAACACAGCCTAACTCCTAAACAGAGAAACATAAAACCCCACGAGAATGGCCTATTTACCTCATTTTCTTTTAACCAACACATCATGTTCAGCTTTCCACAAAAAATTGCAAATTGTGCTAAAAGGCAAGAAACAATCTGAAAAGGCAAAGGCAAGCATCAGAACTAGACCAATATATAAGAACAGATTTTGAAATTTTCAGCTGGAATTTAAAACAACTATGATTAATAAGTTCAGAGCTCTAAAGAAAAATGTGGATAACATGCAAGAAAAGAAGGCGAATGTAAGCAAAAAGATGGAAACTCTAAGAAAGAATCAAAAAGAATGCTAAAAATCAAAAATAATGTAAAAGAATGATAGTAACAGTCCATTAGTAGATTAGACACCCTGGGAAAAAATCAGTGATTTTTGAAGACATGTCAATAAAACCTTTCCAACTAAGAAGCAAAGTTTAAAAAGAACAAAAATAGTAGAACATAATATCTAAGAACTTTTAATTTGGGGCAATAACAAAAGGTGTAACATATACATAATCAGACTATCAAAAGGAGAAAAGGAGAAAGGAATAGAAGAAGTATTTGAAGTAATAATGGCTGAGAATTTTCAAAAATTAATGATAGACAGCAAGCCACAAGTACAAAATCTCAGAGAACAGCATGCAAGAAAAGTACCAAAAAAAATGATGCTGGGCATATCATATTCAAAGTGCAGAAAATCAAAGACTAAGAGAAAATATTGAAAGAAGTCAGAGTTGGGGAGTTCTCACATATAGAGGAACCAGGATAAATGCTACATCTGACATCTCTTATAAGGAAGTAACCACGTAAGCAAGAACAAAGTGGAGTAAAATATTTAAAGCATTAAAAAAAAAAAACCCAAAACTCCACCGTCCTAGAATTCTGTGTTCAGTGAAATAATCATTCAGAGGGGAAGTATGAATAAAGAGTTTCTCAGACGATGAAAAATTGAGGAATGCGTCACCATTAGACCTGCCCTGCAAGAAATGATAAAAGTTCTTCAACAAGAAAGAAAATGGCATAGGACAGAAAGTTGAATTTACATAAGGAAAATAGCATTAGAGAAGGAATATGAAAGTAAGAAAAAATCCTTTGCTTCTTATATTCTTAATTGATCTAACATAACATTTTGCTGAAAATAACAACAATGCATTTGGTGATTATAGCTTCAGGATAAGTAAGGTGAACAACAGCAATGTTGTAAGGACTAGGAAGAAGATATGAAAACACTTTGTTATCAGATACCTGCACTGCCATGAAGCAATATAATGTTACTTGAAAGTGGACTTAGATTAGTAGTTTTAGCTATGTATTCTAAACTCTAGGGAAACCACTAAAAACATTTTTTTAAAGACATGCCACTAATATGCTAAAAGGAGAGAGAACATGAAATCATACAAATGCTCAATTAAAACTGGAAAAGGCAGAAAAGAATGGAAGACAATACAAAGAGACCAAAAGTAAGGAAAACAGACAGAAAACAATGAAAAATCTAGTAGATATGGTAAATAGAGGCATCTGAAATTAAGAGAGAACAAAGTTGGAGAGAGCATTTCTAACTGGCAAAATCAAGAACAGATTTCAGGGGGCTACGGTGTTTGTGATGGGCCTTGAAGGATGTGTGACTTTGAGGCAATACATTCATTTAGTGCAGGTAGTTACAGCGATTTCAGATAGAGAGAAGAGCATGAGCAAAGGGGTAGAGGGCAGAAGTGGCCATGAGAATTATGAGGAGTTCCAGGCTGGATTAGAGGATGTTTGTGCTAATCAGTGCAGCCCCGCAGAATTTGCAGTGGGACATCTCTTGTTCTTCCTGCCCCACATCCAGTCTCCCTTCTGTAAGAAAAAAAAAAGGAATACTGATCCCATTCATGAGGGCTCCACCCTCGTGACCTAAGCACCTCCCAAAGACTCTACTTCCAATACCATCATATTGGACATCAGAATTTCAACACATGGATTTTAGGGGGACACAAACGTTCAGACTATAGCAATAAGATAGAGAGATCTTCAAGTGATCTTTGTGAGGAGAACGTAAGATCACTTGGCACACAGAGAAGAAGTACACTGGAAAAAAACCTGCTTAGGTAAGATTGCCGGATTTTAGACCATCAGGATAAATTCAGGTGTGTGATTCTCTAGATAGGGTTTCTGGCTACTTTCAAACATCTGGTTGATTTTCAGCTTCACATTTCCTACTATATACAATGCATCTTCCTTGGGATCCCATAGATATCGCAGCTTCAAAATATCCTTAACTAACTAAACTTACTTGTATTCCTCTCTTCCCCTTATTTCCGTAATCAATGGCAATGCCAATCACTTCATTATCCAAGAGGAAGAAAAATGTAGTAGATGTTAATCCAACTACATCAATAAGCACTTTAAATATGAGCCATCTAAATTCATTATTTAAAAGATGGAGACTATTAGAGTGATTTGAAAGACCAAATTAGGGCCAGCCCAGTGGCATAGTGATCAAGTGTGTGTGCTCCACTTCAATGGCCTAGGGATCACAGGTTCTGAACCTGGGAATAGACCTACACACTGCTCATTAAGCCATGCTGTAGTGGCATCCCACATACAAAATAGAGGAAGATTGGCATGGATGTTAGCTCAAGGCCAATCTTCCTCATACACACGCACACACACACACACATAAATTAAATAAATAAAAGACTCAATTACATGTGTCTACATGGAACTACTTTAAACACAAAAGCATAGATAGATTAAAAGTAAAAGGATAGAGAATGATGTGTCATGCTAACACTAATCAAGAGAAACCCCAGGTAACTATAATTATTACAGACAAAGCAAACTTCAGAGCAGGGAAATTTGTCAGGAATAAAGAGGAGCATTATGTAATGAAAAAGACCAATTATCCAAGAAGACACAATGATCCTTAATTTGTATGTGCCCAAGTGTAGAAAATTAAAATACAGCAAGCAAAAACCTGCATAGGTAAATAGACAAATCCACTACTATAGTTGGAGAATTCAACACGTCTTATCAGTAATTGAGACCCAGCAAGCAGAAATGCAGTAAGATTATAGTTGATCTAAACAATATCATCAATCAACTCCTTCTAATTGATATGTGTATAATGCTTCAGCCAATGGCAGCTGAATATACAGTCTTCTTAAGATCACATGGAGCATGCACCAAGATAGAATGCATCTGGCCCACACAACACAACTTAACTAGTTTAAAAGACTAGAAATCATACAAAACATGCTCTAAGAAATGATAGAATTAAACTAGAAATCAAAAAACAAGATAACTGTAAAATCTCAAAATACTTGGAGACTGGACAACACACTTCTAAGCAATATGTAAATCAAGCAACAAGTCACAAGACATATTAAACCATATTTTGAACTAAATGAAAATGAATATACATAAATGAATATACATAAATATACATATATACATAAATGAATACAATAAAAATTTGTGGGATGCAGCAAAAGCAGTGCTTGGAGGGAAATCTATTGCATTAATTGCGTGTTTGAAAAGGCGATCCAAGGCAATTGGAAAAAAGAGCAGCAGATTAAATACAAAGTAATAAGAAGAAAATAAATAAATAAAATTGAAAAACAGGAAAAGAACCTTGAAAATATTTGAAAGCAAAAGATACTCTTTCAAAAAATCACTAAAATTTTAACCCTCTAACTAGGTTAGACATCAAAAAAAGAGAGAAAATACAAATTATTAACATCAGAAAGGAAAGAGGAGACATAATTACTAATTACATGGACATTAAACAGATAAGAAAGGAATATTATGAACACCTCTATGCCCACAAATTTGGAAACATAGATGAAATGTACCAATTCTTTGAAAGATACAACCTACCAAAACTCATACAAGGAAAAATAGATAAGCTGAATAAGCCTATATCAATTAAAGAATTTGAATAAAAAATTAATAGCAAAAAAATTTATTTTTAATTAACAGCCCTCCACAACAGAAAGAACCAGGCCCAGATGGTTTCACTGATGATTTCTACCACATATTTAAGGCAGAAATGCTACCAATTCTCCATAATCTGTTCCAGAAAGCAGAAGTAGAGATAACACTTTCTAACTTGTTCTATCAGTCTGCATTACGTAAACACCAAAACCAGACAAAGACATATCAGCAAAGCAAAACTACACACCAATAGCTCTCATGAACATAGATTTAAAAATTTTCAGCAAAAAGAATACAGCAATGTATAAAAAGAATTATACATCATGACCGGGTAGTATTTATCCCATCTATACAATGTTGTTTCGGCTTTTGAAAGTTAGTGTCATCCATCGCATTAACAGAATAAAAAAGAAAAATCACATGACCATATCAACAGACATAGAAATAGAATCCGGCTAAACACAACATTCATTTAAGATAAAAAGTCTTAGCACACTAGACATAGAAGGGGACTTCTTCAACTTGATAAAGAACATCAACAAAACACCTGCAGCTAACATGTGTTTAAAGGTGAGAAACTGATGCTTTCCCCTAATGATCTTCAATCTAGTCTTCCTATCTCTACTAGTTCAGGAATAGTCAAGCATCTAGTTTTGTTTCCTTCTTATCTAACAACTGTCAATGTGTACTTATGCCTTTCAGAACAACAACTAAATGTCTTAGCGCCAAGTGTAAGAATTTTATTGTTTGGCCCATTCTTACCTGCCAAGCTTCAATTTTTTTGCTTCTCTTGTATTCTGTATTCTAATAAGTGCAAAAACTTGAAAATCTTTGAAAGCGACAAGCTCTTATGACTTAATTTTTTGCCAACATTTGTGTTTCTCTCTTCCTATTGTCAAACCCTATGTCTTTGCATGACGAAGGCTTCTCACCCCTTAAGATTCAGTTTAGATGATGTCTCCAAGAAACGAGTCCTTTTCCTAGTCTCGTTCTTACAGTATCCTATGTTCTTAAAAAGAATGACCTACCTCCTTCCTCGAAGCTAGTCTTTCCTGAGTGCTTAAGTACTCATCTTATTATTTTTTCTCACAAGCAACACAATCCCGCCTTATAGCCAATCTCTGAAATTTTGAATTTTCAACAGTTTATAGTGAACCAGAAAGTGACATATAGTAACCATTTTTTTCTCAAAGCACATAGCTGAGTCATGCAAAATACCAGACTAAATTGTGGGGCTGTATCATTTGTAGGGAGGGACCCTAGCTGATCATTTTGCATAAGCACCACTACTGATTTTATTTTCTGGATTGTATTGAGTGATAAGTATTTGATTCTGTGAAAATTATCTCTGAAATAATCCTAACTGCTAGCAAATGCATTATAAATAAGGAAAAAACAAAGATAACCAAAAAAATGTTGATTCTCAGCCAACAAATAGCATTTTTTTCAACTTTTCACTATGAAAATTGCCAAACATATACAAATGCAGAGAACACAACACGCATCCGTATACATTTCACCTGGCATTGACAATTGTTATCCCTTTGTCATTGTTATATCAGTTATCCCCTACTTTGCTTGAGTAATTTAAAGCTAACCTTAACCATCATGTAATTTTATCTTTAAGTATTTTCTTATGCATCTTAAAAAGGACATCATTTTTTGTATAACTACACTGAGATGACCACATTTAACACAACTGATGCCTTAATATTATCTAATACCCAGTCCACATTCCATTTTTTTTCTTTTGACTGATTTCTAGCAATAACCAGATAATTAGGCACAGAGTAGGTGTAAATAAACATAAATTGAAACAAAAAAATAAGATGTTTCCTAAGACAGGTATAGACAATGTATAATGACAGAGAGAGAACATGCATGAGGTTGTGGGGTAGCAAGGGAGAATATCAGAAAGGATGAGATGCTTAAATTGTATTCAAATGATGAATGAAAGTGCTAAAATAGATTGGGTGAGATTAGAATTAGGATTTTCAGACAGGGGGAATGGCATGTAATGATGGCCTGAACCCATGTCAGCAGCTCTTCATAATTTTGATATGTATCACCATCTGTTCTTAGGGAGGTTTCTATAAGTGGATCCACTTTTCTCCTATTAAATATTATAACATTGAACATAAAAAAATAGAACTCTAGGTAAATAGATGTGCATTAGTAAAGTTTTTTCTACTCATCTTTCTTTTAGCATAGTTTCATAGAGGCAAGTCAACAATGATTGTAAAAAAATCATTCATTCATGGGCACTTGGGGAGTAGATGAAGAGAATGTGTGAAAAGAAAAGAATCTATTGAAAAATATGTTCACTTTGGAGAATATCTGTAGGTATGTGTTGATCGACTCCAGGAAATTTCAGAGAGCATGATTTAAAAAACACCTTTGAGAACAATAAATTTGCTATTCATTGAATCTGAAAAGTTAATTCTTTTGGCAATTCAATAAATAAAAACAATATTTATTTGAAGAGACTCTAGCCTAATTTCATATCAAACTTCCTCTTAAACTTTTAGGGACTAGTTTGACTTCTTAAAAATTTTATTCTTGTAATACTTGAAATAATTGCTAATATTGTGTGTTGGAATAAATGCATTATTAGATAGAATAAGATATATCAGGATTCTGAATGGTTTTATTCCCCAAACTTCTGAGAAAATAAGCTGGAGAGAAATTACTCTTGAGCCGTGAGACTCAATGTCATAATGAGAATTACCATCTTAAAGATCACCAAATTTTTGTTCCTCAGGCAGTAACTTCTGCACCCAGATGGCCAGGTTACAGTTCAAAGTCACTGCAGCTGTCTTAAGGCTTCATCCTATTTTCTAGCCTTCAATCTCACCAACTTTCCCAGAGGCAAATCATTTTCTCTTGCTCTCAGGAATGATGCCAAGGTCAGAGCATCTGACCCTTAGTAGCATGAATGACAAAAATCTTTAGTCTTCCAGGTTTTGCTTTATTAGGGTCATAAGCGGGGCTAACATCCCTCCAGACCAAAGTTTCCCTCTCCTCTTGAGCTCTAAATTTATTACATGTTTATCTTGGTGCGCACCTTACCATTACAGAGCAAATGAACAAATTAGGCTAAATTGAACGCCCTCACACAAGTGAGATACCCAGGAACCTCAGATTAAAGAGTCTGTGCCCCAGATTCTCACCCTATCTATCCTCAGTCCCCAAAGCTGTGTTATTTCAGCAGCAACTATTGGGGAAATTCCTATTTGTGGCTTTGTGGAGTCCCTCTTAGCCAGAAACAGTTGCTTTTGTCTCCAGAGGTAACAGCTTTCAAAAGCTTTGAGCTTCTCCTGACGCCGGTTTCTTCTGGAGTTGGCACATCTTCTAACATCTGCTTCCATGTCACCCTTATTGTCTCTTGTGTCAAACATCTCCTAGGACCCTTGGAAGTGAGGGGTACACCTTCCACAGTACCAGACTACCATCTTTCAGGATTACATCCATAAAGAGGATTCTTACTGTTTTGTCCTACCTAAATTTGGGGAATGTGATTTCTAATTTTCTCTTGAATTAAGGTCAATTCTAGGTTGAAACGGTGAACCTGTCCTTCCCTGCCAATCTCTCTCCAATTTCAAGTGTCCTGAAAACCTGAAAATTCACCCCAAATTCCTCTTGACTATAAACTCCCTCCTTCATACTGCCCAAGGGCATCTATGCCATTCTCTCCTAGTGGACAGCCCTAGGGGACAGACTGGCTGTTATAGAATTAAACTAACACAATAGCTAGAGTGATAGACTTATAGAAAATATTTCCATTACAAATATAATTGAGCTATTACTAAGAAACCAGGGCTATGACTTTTAAACTTGGCTGGCTTTGTTCTGGTGTATTTGATTGCCAATGAGCTTACTCAAAGCCTTAGTAATTTGCCACAGTAGTCATTAAATATAAATGGAAAATGTCAGCAGTTCGTGCATATCAAAACAAATTTAAAAATTCTTCCCTAATTAGAGAACAGCATTTTATTATTCTCTTTAGAATCATAGAAGAAGATGAATGATGAGGAAAAAAGCTAACCAGCTAGGAGAGAAAATGAGGCAACCTTGTTATATAAGAAACTCTGCTTTTGTCTTATCTTGTTTATGAGGGATCATTAATACATATTGGGTGGAGATTTTAGACAAGACGATCTGAGGAAAAAAAAAAACTCTTTCTGGAAGAAAAACCTCTCTGTTTGTTATCCAGTGTTTTATTATTTGCCTGTTGGAAGCCAACTATAAATGTTTAGTCTATATTCTTGGGGTTAACTATGTGATTTAAATTTCTTCTGAACGTGTCAGGTTTTTCAATTTTACTTTTTATGGCTCTAGTCATTTAATACTTACCTTTGGGGAAAATAATGCTTTAATTTCAAGACAAAAGTTTCAGCAATAGGAAATGCAATACTGCATAATTTTCCAGATTATGTCAATACCAACCCAAAATGCTGAATCTAAATTATTACCCATGACAATTGCTTTAACTTTTGCATGGCTTCTGGTACACTTTTAGGACCCAGTTGATGCCTCAACTATTCATAATTCTCTGAAAAGCTCATTTACTTTCACGCAGCCTTGGTCTTAACATAAGTGCACCACTGGCTGAGGGTAAACCTATACTCTGCTTCTCTTTTACTCTCTTGTTTGAAACACTTTGTAACAATGAAGAACTGGCTCAAACACCCAGATATTTTTATGTCATATACTTCTCTGTAATGCATCTGTAAGAACTTATTCAAATTCAATTTTATGATTCACCACATTTTGTAACATTTGTCTCTACTCACACTTGATTTTGAACTCCTCCAGTCTTAGTCCATATATTAGTTTTCACATCCTCAGTGTACAGTATAATACCTAGCCAGTACTGGGACTCAATGAACAATAAACACTTGGAAAAATGACCAGTGAATGAATGAATAAATGTGTCATTAAAATGACCTCCATCTCACTCATTTATTCAGCAAATAATTATTAAGCACTTTCTATATGGCAGGCAAAGGCTGGCTATACAAATGTCAAGAACATACACACACCTGTACTTTAATTTCTATTTGCATAAAAATGATGTATGTATTAAAGTTTAAAGGTTAACCAACATTTTAACTTTACAAATGTAATTAAAATGGTGCTGTTAAATATGTTTCTGGAGTTGATTTTTCACTCTCAAAACTGCAGAATAGTTAACTACTTCAATAAGTTAATGTAGGTGAATAACTTGGAACAATGCCTGGCACAACGTAAACTTGTGATAAATGTTAGCTATTATTATTTTTTAGAGGACTATTTGTCATTAAATGAAAGCATTCTAAAATCACCACATAATTTGATGTTTAATTCATGGAGAAAAATATAGATGCACTGCCTACAGAATATCTACTGCATAATCTCAACCACTACCCTTATACGGCATATGTCTTGATCTCTTAAATTCTTAGCTCTTTCTTGAAAGATGACTGCACAGATAGATCTGAAAAAATATTGCTGCTTATTTTATTTTTTTGTTGGGGGGAGGTTTACTTGGCTTTATTTATGGATTTGTTTTTGCATTTTGGCCCAAGATCCTCAAAGCTTTCCATAAGAATATGCAGATGGAATTAATTTGGTCACCAAAACCCCAATTAACAGATATAAAATAACATCGAGGGTGACCTTGCAGAAAAAGAAAAGGCAAAACATATCATAAAAAGGCAAAGACTCTGCGAGGTCTTCCATAGAATAATGTGTATCTTCTCCTCTACCCCTCTCACCAAGGTTTGTCTGGTGCAATTATTTCTCCGTTCAAAGGCTTGTCTGGAGTGACCTTTTTGACTGAATATTAACATGTGTGTGCACACATACACCATTACACACACTCTTAATCATCTCACCTTCTGTATTGTCTTTACTCTGCACATGTTTTATATTAGTATTAAGTGTAAGAAAATTTAGTACTGTGTTTATATACATATTATTCTCCCTCAAATATGTTGGTTTATCTACTGACCATCCTAGCACAAAAACTGTGTTCAATAAAGTTTTATTGAGCCAAACAATTGATCAAAGTAAATAGGAGAGTTTTTAATGTAAAGATACAAGTGCAGGGGTCAGAGCCTGTCTATAAATATATGTAAAATTTATGAGTCTTAGGGCTGCCTCATGTCAGGCTTTAGACACCAAAATTTCTTTCTATCTGTTCTTAGAACAGTTTTGGTCCCCATTAAACATTCATCTTAACTTGACTGCTAAAATTAATATAGCATAATTATACCTCAACTCATTTAAAATATCAAACTTCCAGACATTCTGTGATGCTCCAAAAATTGAAAAGAAATGGGAATAGAGAGAGTCATAGGGTTTTTGTAAGTAATGCTGTCTTTCTTTATATTATTTCTATTAAAATTATAGTTATAAACTACTGTGAGCTTACACTTATAATGTCTGGATGCCTATTAAAGTTTTCCCTGGAGTGTCAATAAAATTGAATCTCCAAATTACATTGGGGACCTGCTATTGGTCAACTTCCTAGTTCGCAAAGGGGGCGTATTGTCACAAAGTGAGTTTTATTAATTCTCAATGATTCTAAATCAAATGTCAGCCTCTATGACTTTTCCTTAAAAAGAATGTCATTGTTATTGCATTTATAGCTGTCATCTGAGGCACAGTAAAAAGAAATTTAAACAGAAAAGGATAATTAGAATATAGTATGTCCCCTGGGATTGTATCCAGAGAGATTCTGCTATGTAGATTGCAAGTTTTCTTGCCTCTGAATTCAATTCAAGGGCATAGGATATTCAGATTTAAATAAACTTGGAATTATAAAGTGAACTTCCAATAAAACTGGCAAATTAGTGATTTTTTTACTTCACTCCTTCCAAACTCCAAATCTTAATTATTCTCTCTTGTCCTAAAATCTCTTGAGGTCAATGTCATCGTGTATAATACATGGGAATTGGCAAATACTGACCCCAGGCAGAAATGTGACTTTCCTACTCAATTTTCATGAGATAATCTAATTATTTCTTGAAAAGATCACATATGACTGATGATACCTCTTAGGAAAAATTACTAATTTGGAGGTATGCATTTATACTTTTTTTCCATAGCAGGGTTTTATATTAAAGTATTAAGGAAAATGAAAAGTTTTAAGACATTTTTTCCAGAGATATCCAGACTCAGATCTTTCTGCACATGTTGCTCCTCGTTCTGTGTTTATAGAATCTCTTCTACAAGATAAATATACTTATCATTGGCACTATCCCTCAATTGTATTTTTTTCTAATATTCTTAGACTCTAGTATGTAAGTTGAGGCCTGTAGTTTGCACCAGAGAAAAGTAATTTTTATATGTGGAATACAGAGGGTTTGAGAATTTATGAAAATAATCATAAACAGTCAACTCATCGACTGAATTCCCAAAAGGACCTTATACCTAACAATGTACATATCACAAAGAGTAGATTTAGCTTGCTTTAATATATATTTGTGTACTTCCATCTATGTATATATTTATGATGGACAGAAGGAGAAGTGAGTGGTATAACAGAGTCGGATCATACAACCTCTCCTGACCCATTTCTATGCATCTCTTCCCAGCTCTACGTTCAGCAATGTCACATTTATTGCTTGAAATTGGTCATGGCTTGAGTATTTTATACCACAGAATTTGACAAACAGCTTTAAATCAGCTTCAGAGAATAGTTGTTGAACATTTCCCAACACAGCATTGGTGATATGATATGCCAAAACTAACAGTCCCATAAATGTAATTTTTTAATTTAATTCTCGTTACCCAAGCCTATCTTTTGAAAGAAAATAGAAGTTGGTGATAAAGATGTGACTATTTACTTCTATCCATATTTTAAAGATGGTGGCTATCTACTGTTTTCCTATGACAGAATACAGAATATAATTAAACCAAACAGGAATCCTTAATCATTTATGGAAATTTATAAAACTCAATTTGGCTTTCACATATGTAACTGGTTTTATATTCTGCTTTCTTCCATACATACAAATAAAAGTAACTTGTATTGAACAGCTCCTTTGTGCCAGAAAATACGTAAAACAATTTATATATATCAATTATTTTAATCCTCAAAATAATTGTATGAGGTAGGTAAAGAGAATAAGGTAAAGTTACCTTGTATAAAGATAATATGTAGTTACCTTATAAAAAGTATACCTAGACAAAGTTACCTTATAAATAAGGTAAAGTTAAGGAATGTTTAATAACATTCCTTTAAGGCATTTGAGTAACTACATTGTTTATAACAAATTATGGTTTTTAAATTCAATTATTATTAGACATGTACGTGAAACTGTAATTCTTAAGAAGGATTATTGTAAATATACACAGATTAGTGTGGAGATTTTGTTTTGTTCACATCTATATTCCTAGCCCCTAGAATGAAGCAAGATAGATAATAGAAAAATCAACATTTGTGATATTACAGAAATAAAAATAAAATCTTGTCTTCCATTTGAATATTTACATTATATTTGTTTTCAGTGTGCATTTCTATTTTCTGTCTAAATTAATACACTCAACAGCTTGTGAATTATATATTTATTTTGCAGATACAAAATACAAATATGGAATATATAAATTACGTTTATTTTGCAGATATCAAAAAAATTTCTTTTCTCACTGCTTCTTTGACCAGATTCTTTGATCTTACTATTACTTATTCACTAACAATGCTAACTAGAGGATGGGGCTCCAGTTTCATCTACCATCTTCCTAGCAGGACCATACCAGAGTTTGCAATTTATAGTCTCTACATTAGAAAAAACGTTGAGTTTTAATAAAAACCTCGCACCATAAAAAGTAATGTCCTTAGGGACAGGAAAGATACAGGCTTGTTCATCTTTAGTCTAACCTCCTTAGTGAGAACTCTGACAATGCAAGGTAGTTATCATTGTTCATTAAGACGTATTATGGAAATTTGAAATTTGAAAAAGGGAGGTGTATTAGTCAGAGTTCTCCAGAGAAACAGAACCACTAGGATATTTATATCTAAATTGATAATGATATCCATATATCCACATCTGTATCTGTGAGAGAGATTCGTTGTAAGAGATTAGCTGGGAGAACAGTATCTGCAGCGCAGGCCAACTGTCTGTTGACCCAGCAAAGCCAGCGGCGCAGATGAAGTCCGAAGACACTGTGCTGGAGAATTCGCTCTGTGAACTTGCTCTTTTTGCCACATTCAGACTTCAACTAATTAAATGAGGCCTGCCTACATAATGAAGAGCAATCTGCTTTACTCGAAGTTCACCAATTTAAATATTAATCTCATCCAAAAACACCCTCTCACTTGACACGTAAAATTAACTATCACAAAGGGCAAAATACATCATCATAGGTACATTGAGAAGGTTGCATATAGATAATTATAGTTGGTCTTCATATCCACGCCAATCAACCATTTGAATGTAATATAAATGTGAATGGTCATACTTTGGATGATGTCTGTATTCAAGGGTATGAGGACGAAAACATATCAAATGAGAAAAATGTATAATCAAGGAAATCCACAGCTATTAATAATATCAACCACTCTTCTCTCTTTCCTTTAACAGAGTAGCTTGCCAACATTTTGCCAGCAGGTCTTGGTAACTGGCTGCAAAAGTGGTTTGCGGGCATACGTGCTGAGTGGGAGTCACACTGGTTCCCCTTTCCCTATTGTTCTCTTGGGAAGGAGCTGTATCTTGCAGCTCAGTAATAGCAGCCATAATGATACTCTATACAAGAGGACCTACCGAAAATTAATCAAAATGTTTCATGCTTATAATGTTACTTCTTGTTTAAAACATTCACTATTCTATATATCATTTTTGAATTTTCCAAATTCTTCTATTTTCTCCATTCTTATGATATATCGCAGTGAAATTTCCCTGGATTTCATTTTAGATTCTAAGCCTTTATTCTCCGTTATGCCATTTTCTTCACTTATTTAAGTTGTCAGTGTGTGTTTTTCATAGGTTGCCTGTTTATCCTTTTATGGAGCTCTCTTTCTTCTAAACTTTGATTAGCTGCACTTGAAACCTGAAGAATATTGCTCAATCAGTAAAATAGCAAGGTAGTGAAAGGAGCGGGGATGTAGAAATGCAACATGTGTGTTTGTGTGTGTGTATATTAGGATATCGTACCTGCTTCACAGTGTGGGCTGAAAGGTATACATAGCCTTGTTTAGGACCTGGTAGAGAGAGCACTTTTGGAAGACATAATCCTCCGTGGGACTCTCGTACTCCTACATGTCTGCTTGAGTATACCAAGACTGCAAGCCCCTGCCATTCATTCTCTGGGTCCTCTCTCAGGGTTGAGTTTACATTGATCAACTTACCTCCAGGACAAAAGGTAGGCTTATTAACTGCTTGTTACAAAACGGCAGCTTCCTGAAGTTCCATGTGCCTCTCCTGCAACACAAACTACTGTGTGTGCAGGCATCTATTTGGGCCCATGTTATGTCACCCTTGTGGGACTTAGGGCAAATGGAGCTGACACACACACTGAGGCTCCTGCTTCTTGCTTTGCCATGGGGAATAAAGTACTTTGTCTCTGTCCCAGAAGCCTCATGTCTTCTGCCAGCATCCATGAAACAGTGAGATGATAACTGACTAGCTTGTAAGTAGAGGAAAATTAAATCCCTCAACAAACACTAGAAAAAATGATTAAGTTGAAACACAACCTTAAATTAAAAATAAAATTCAGCACTAATCAAATCTACTGACTGTCGTGATGGATAAATCAAGCATCACTTGAAAGCCCTCCAGAGGTTTTCATTACTGAGATTAAGAAAATATATTTACAGCAGAGATGAAGACTAAGAGATGACATAAGACACTGCTGAATTTCCCTCCTCCCACAGACGCACCAAATGTCCAGCTACTCACGGACCCATTTCCCCTGAAAGAAATCCAGAAACTAGCTGAGTGACTCCTAAACGTGTGGTGATGGAGAAAATATCCACATCAGATAACATAAGGAAGGCTGAGACACCCTCACATAAACTCCATTCCTGACACAGCACTGTACAATTAAGAGAGAGAACCCCCAACTCCCAGCTTCTCCCTGAGGAGAGAGGGGCTTCCGCTGCACATCCAGCACCTCAAACTTTAAGGCTCCCACCTGAGGAGACCACCAATAAAATGGAAAGGCAACCTATGGAATGGGAGAAAATACTAATAAACCACCTATCTGATAAGGAATTAATGTCCAAAATATACAAAGAACTCATACAACTCAATAGGAAAAGAAAAAACAAACCTGATGAACAAATAGGAAAAGGATCTGAATAGTCATTTTTCCAAAGACATACAAATGGCCTACAGGTACATAATAAGGGGCTCAACATCACCAATCCTCAGGGAATGCCAATCAAAACCACAAAGAGATGTCACTCACAGCTGTTAAGATGACTATTATGAAAAATAGAACAGATAACACATGCAAGAATGTGGAGAAAAGGGAACTGTTGTGCACGCTTGTTGTGAATGTAAACTGGTACAGCCACTATAGAAAACATTATAGAAGTTCCTCAAGAAATTAAAAATAGAACTACTGTATGACCCAGCAATCCCACTTCTGGGTGTATAGCCAAAGGAAACTAAATGGCTATCTCAAAGAGATATCTGCAGTCCATGTTCATTGCAGCATTATTCACAATAGCAACGGTATGGAAACAACTTAAGTGTCTACCGACGGATACATGGATAAAGAAAATATGATATATATGTCATATTTTCATATGTATATACATTATCATGCATATACATATAATATGATATATATACACACACAATGAAATTTATTATTCAGCATTAAAAAAGCAGAAAATTCTGCCATTTGTGACAACATGGATGAATCTGGAGGACATTATGTATACTATGTGAAATAAGCTGGAGAAAGACAAATACTGCAAGGTATCACTTATTTGTGGAATCTTAAAAAAAAAAATCAAATCATAGAAACAGAGAGGAGAAAAGTAGTTTCCAGGGGCTAGTGTAGGGTTTGGGGGTATAAAGAGAGGTTGGTAAAAGGATACAAGCTTTCAGTACAAGATGAATAAAGTCTGAAGGTGTAACATATAATGTGATGCCTGTAGTTGATAATACTATATTGTACAATTGAAATTTGCTAAGAGAGTAGAATTTGCATTCTCACACAAAAAAGGTAAATACATGAGGTGATGGATGTGTTAATTACTGAACAGTGGGATTCCTTATACGATGTACACATATATCAAATTGTGCAGTTTGAATATATTACAGTTTTATTTGTCATTTATGCCTCAATAAATCTGAGAAATAAGAAGAAAATATATTTATAAATTTTTACTTCTTTCTGCCTTTTTATAAAGTTCCAATTACAAGTGTGAATGTATATAAAGAATTCATGTCTGTTTTTCTTAGTCTTTATAATCTTTAATATTTCTGTATTTCTGTCTCTGCTTCAAATTTATTCCTTCAAACTTAGTCCTTTATTGAATTTATTTATTTTTTCCCCCTTAGACTTTGTATGTCTCAGGTCAGCGTTTTAAAATATCTTAAATTTCCATTAATATTTTAGAGTTCTGGGACCAGCATCAGATTTACTAAATTCGTATGTCAAGGTGAAGGCATACAAATCTGTATTTTAGCAAACATCTGGAAAGTTTTTGTGACCAAGCATTTTAGGGAACACCGTCTTAATGTTAAAAACATTTGAGTTTTTGTCTATGAGCTTTAACTTCTTTTATACTCCAATGAAACTGTCACACATAAGAATTTTAGTTTTTGATTCAAGTGTCAAATGCTAAGCCCAAGACTGGAGTACTTATAAAGTAAGGGGGTAAACATTTATTTAGGAAATATTTCTTAAGTGTTCATTATATGCATATGCTATGCTAGGAGTTGTGGGAGACACTAAAACTCTTCTTATTCTCTCAAGAGTTAAATCTATTTCTGATTTAAAAGGATTTAGGGGATTGAATATTTCATGGGTGATTTATATTCGGTGAAGATCTAAGACGCTTTAAGTTTTAAGAGAAGGCCTGAGAAAAGAATGCTTTATGTTACTCATTAATTGTGTTTGTTATGCTTTACTAAGTTTGCTGTGTTTGGAGAAGTTATTGTGCCGTTTCTAAGATCAAGTGCTTTGAAGACCAGCGAACTGGGTTTAGATTTTGTTCTGCCACTTTTGCTTTCACTTCATATAATTTGGGAAAATCTCTTTCTTTAAGTCTCAATTTTCTCATGCTTCAAATGGAGATATTTGTATCCAGCATGATAATGAGAAATAAATGAGTTACTGTCTGTAAAACCCTTAGTAGAGCATCCGTCACGTGTTATGGGCTAAAAATGTATTTCATTGATTTGTTTCAAAAGTGTGTAGAGTATTTTCTATGTGTCAGGCAAGATTCAAGAACTCTTGGAGTTTAAATTTTGGTGAGTACAATTTTTATTATACTGGTGTCATATTTAACATGCATTTCTATGAAGTGGCGTGTTCACAAACTAAAACTTGAAAACTGCAAGAAAAAATCTTTCAGTCTTTCTTTAATACTACTTATTTTATTCTATTCAAAAACAAAAGAACTCTAACAAAGAATAATAAATCCATGTAAGTTTTTTTCCTTTTTGAGTGATAGATTTTAAACCAACATTTTTTTAGAGATGAAAACTACCAAAGAGAATGTCTAAATTGTATCTAATGCCTTTTTATAATGATTGGCATGTATTTCAGAACATGTAAACATTTTCAAAGGTAAAATTTTCTTTAAGAAAGGCCTTGGTCAAGTCTGACCTTTTATTGATGTAATTATGCACTGAGCAGCTATTGGACTCTAAGCACTGTCTTAGACACTGGACATATGGCAGTAAATAAGACAAAGAGAGTCCTGGACATCAAAGCTCTTTCCCAACTATTGACCTTAAACAAACAGCCAATTATTTCTTCAGCAAAAGTGAATTTATTCAGGATCAGCAAAGAATTACCATTTGGGATCTGCAACCACGGCAAGCCACGTACAAGTCCCCAGCAGCAAGGGGAGGAGAAATTCATTTCCAGAGGAGAAGAGGAAGTTGGGAAGGCTTTTGTGACCAAGGAGTCCATTGGAGGAATTGAGAGTTGGAAATGTAATGGCTTCATTGGCTGAGTTGTGACAGTGTCTCATTGGTTGAGCTGTTGCTGAGCAAAAGAGGAAGTCTTTCTTCTTCCTGTTGGGCTCTGCTATCAAGATATGGCATGAGAGCTCCCACTTTTGGCTTCCTCACTCCAATTTAATGAGGATTCTATTATTAATTTTCACATAAACATTCCAGATCACATTAGTCCTGACTTGATTCCCATAGAACTGGATCTGTCTATTATGTATTCTAGGACCAAAGTGTATACTTCAGGGTGTTTTTCTTCTATGAGCATGTCTTACCACAATGTTAAACAGACCATACTCAATTAAAATGGACTAGTTGAATTGAATTGGATATGAGGTGCGTTATAAATACAAGACTTCCAGTAAAGAGTAGCATTTCCTATTCTCTGCCAGAAAATAATCCATTCTACTAGTTGAAAGAAAAGACAAAGTGAGGATTTTCAGCTCAGATTTTTTAAAAAATAGCAGTTATGTGCTATATGCAATGTGTCCCATATTTATTACTCACAACTATAAAAATTGCATAAATTCATCTTGGGCATTTTCAAGGGTTTGGCTATCTTTTTCCAAAGATTTCTTTAGAGAATTATATGCTTTCTTGATCTCCTTCCTGTTTTTCATTGAGCTCAATCTATTACAATAATTGCATTTTTTTTCCTTTGAATATACCCTACCATTTGCCTATAGACTTCAACTTTTTCACAGTAGCCAAATTTTAAAATTATTTGCAGTTTATGGTAAATGTAGTATGTGTTTGTATCTGTATATATGCGCATATATACATATATACATAAAATGGGATATATATAAAATAGCACATATATATATATATCCTATTAAAAACAAAGCCAGCATATGAATTAGGCTTTGAAAATCTTCAAAGAATAATACATCAATGGTTCTTTTTACTAATATGTTTTCTGTCCTAAAAGTATACTTTCATAAATCTGAGTTACATATTAATAAAATAATACTAAATTTTGTTTCACCATAAATTTTAAAATTCATTTTTATGATAAAAGAATTTCACTTTTACTGAATAAAATTTAAAATACTCATAAAGCATAAAGAAAATTAAAATCACCCATAATTCTTTTTCCCAGATATAAAATTCATTAAGATTTTCTTTATTTGCTTTCTCTCTGTCTCTCAGTCTCTTTTTCAATGTGGGTGTGAATCTATGTGAGTACCTGTGCCTGTGTGTGTGTGTATGTGTGTGTTTACCCAAAGCATATACCATACATGTGTGGATAGTATGTTGACATACATATATGATATACCTAAAGTATGTATAACACGTGTGTGGATTGTGACTATATGCATGCACAATATGTGTGAACATCAGTATTTAGACCCTAATTTTTTTTTCTTTTTTTGAGGAAGATTAGCCCTGAGCTAACATCTGCTGCCAATCTTCCTCTTTTTGCTGAGGAAGACTGGCCCTGAGCTAACATCTGTGCCTATCTTCCTCTATTTTATATGTGGGATGCCTACCACAGCATGGCTTGCCAAGTGGTGCTGTGTCCGCACCCAGGATCGGAACCCGTGAACCCCAGGCTGCCGAAGCAGAATGTGGGCACTTACCCACTGCACCACTAGGCCGGCCCCTACATTAATTTTTAACAACGTATCATAAACATTTTCTATGTCAAAAAGTAGTATTAATAAACGTTTTAATGATTATATAATATTTCATTATACAAAGTCACTATTTAACCAAGACCCAACTATTGGAAATTTAAGTTATCAATTTTGCCTTCATAAAACAATGCTATGTATGACCACCTAAGTAATGAATATTTGTGTTTAATTTTTATTTTTTTATCTTGTCTTACATTTCTTTCTCTTCTTTCATTTTCTCTCTTATCTATAAATAAAACAATAAAATTTAAATTTCTAATCCCTTATTTTGGTACTCTTCATCTATTTGCAAACTGACAATAATCCCTATTGTCCTTCACTCTTTTCTTCCACTTCCTGGAAGATAACCCATTGTTGGTTGTACCTCCGAATGTCACTATGGATGCTCAGAAGGATTTTGGCACCCAGGTTGGGCAGGCAAGCAGGCCACAGGGAAACTTTTCTGACAACTTAGAGATTCACTTTTTGGAAATCTAGCATGATCACTGTTTAGGACTTTGAAAAGGGAGATGATTTTCTCCTGATAAAGGAGTTGAGACCAAATGTTGCTTTTCACATAAGAGAGAAAATGAAAATCATTTTGAGCACTTCATGAGAAAGGAAAACAAAGTAATAACAGTACATACTTTTGAAAGTTTTATCTTCTTATAAGGGTTAATGCAAAAAATATTTTCAAAGCATATGCCCACATTTTATTTTGAAGCTTTGAAATCAGTTAACAAAGAACAGAAATAGAGTATTATATTGCCTCTAAGTGTAGATAATTAATGCTTTATAAGTACTATAAGAATATTGACGCTATTCTGTTGTGCTAAGAAGATAATAAAATGCAATGTAATTGTAAATATCAGTATGTATGTGTGTATGAATTAAACATTTAAATTTTCAGTGAAATTAGATAGATACTCAAAAGGGATTTTATTAAGTGTTTGTCTAAATTATAAAGTAAGTAAAAATTATTGAATCATGAAGGGCATAGAATTTTGAAGCTGGAAGAATCCTTATAAATCAAAGAATTAATTTTCTTTATTTCACGGATTTGGAAACTGAGGTTTAAGAAAGAATAGCAATTTATACGAAGCATAAACAACTTCAAAAAAGTAAAAATTCCCACTGTTTAAATGAATTCAAATTAAAATAACTTTTGGGACAAATCAGTGATTGAAAGCTTACTAAGAATCATTGGTAATGTAAACTTTATAAAAGCTACATGTCAGGAGGAATCCTGCTTTTTTTTAAAAGCCTATTTAAAGAAAATATATGGCAAGTACATGAATGTAATGCACAGGAGTTTACTTGTGTTTCTAATACAATAAAGTTAAGTAATATGTGAGGATTTCAGAGGGAAGTCATATATGTCATCCCAAGTAAGGTTAGAATACAGATTAGGAACAATCTAGTCAGTTAGAAAAGCTAATGGAAAGGTCAAGGTTTCATGAACCATGAAGATTTCAATTTTCCTGACATTTCCTCTAGAGATGTGGAGTCCACAATCTGCAAAGGAGCTTTATGTTCTATCTCGAAGAAATAGAAGACATTCCTTTTTCACAGTCGATAACCAACTAATAGGACAAATGAATAGAGAAGCATCTGTCCTAAGAAACGGGGCAAACACAGTAAAATTCCTTGGTGCCACTTAATTTGGAAGGTCTACTGATTTCATCAGACCTAGGTGGTTTGGGCGCTTTATCATGAGTAAAAATATTGGAGCCTCAAGGAGATATGCTGAATGTCAGGATACTAGATTGTGGCTGCAATGAATAATAGAAACCTAACTAAATTTTCAGGCTGAAGTTACAGGGGACAGATCCAAGTTATTTTATTTACCTATTGTCTTGAGTGAGTTACTTAATTTCTCTGAATTTCAGTTTTTATGTTCAGTAAGCTAAAATAACTATATATTCATTCCAGGGTTCTTAGGGACACTAAAATGATGGCATATATGAAAGTTCTTAATAAACAGTTAATGCATATTTACTACTTTTGGAATGCATAGCCCAAAATATAGCTTGTATAATATTTTACGTGATTTGGATAAATATTTGGAAATGAAATATATAATTGGAAATATAAATATATCACTCCCATACTCACTATATAATGTGAAGATGAGAACAAAGATTTTTTTCTTAATATAAGCAGAATCAAACACTAAATCTTAAATGTCTGAATATTTGAAACAAAAACATTCTTATTTGATGAAATAATATCTTCAGTATACTTTTTATTTTTATTAAAATTTGACTGGTAAATGAACACATTGTACGGTATATTTGTAAAATACTATTTTCATTTTGCGCTCAATAAGCCCTATTCAGTCGATTGCAAGCAGTAAGAATATTGGAAGGAAGAGAAGATTGAAGTCGTGTTACAATGCACCTTCATTTTGCTACAAGAAAGGAAGAATGGTTGGCATTCATATCAAATTATATTTTCATTGAATTATCTTAAGAGTTGGAGAATTTTTTCCTCTTGTATGGGGACACGTGGGAGTGCAACATCCAGGCCAAAAGTTTGCCATTTTGGGCAGTCATCTCTGGAATGCTGCTTTGTACCAAATAACTTGATTTAGGTATTAGGGAAATTCTCTCTTACCCCTCTCCCAATCATTGTTATTGTCCTTATTTTGCTTTCGTTTCCTAGGTACAAAACAACTGAAAATATGTATTTGGATCATGAGGAGAAAAGGGAAAATAGTTTCCCTTGTTAGTAAGTTTTGTTGCCGTTATTTTTTTTTACAGATCTAAAACATTTATCATGGTTGGGAAGCTCTGCTCTTATTTCTTCTTATTAAGTTTGGTATTACTGTCTTATTCGCTGAACGTATTATCTAGTTTATCTATTAGATTTTCTGTATCTTTGTTTCTGGCTCTATACAAGAAAGCAGGAAAGATATAAATGCTCCACATATAAATCAAATTCACATATGATGCATTTAGGAAAATGCAAAATATGGCTTTTTGGAAGCTGCAAATGTTATACAAATATCCCTAAGTCTTTGTGGGGACACGTCTAGAAGTGCGGAGGCAGTGAAAATCTCCCTCAGTTTCTACGTCTCTCTATGCAGGATCGCATCCGCCCTGCGCATTTGCCCAGGAGTTAGACAGGCAGCAGGCTGCTTCATTTTAGTGCTAGAGGAGTTCAGAGAAAGGGGATGCTGGCGATTCGGAAGAGCTCACCCATGGTCTTTGCAGAAACTCCGTCCTGGGCTCACTGAGACCCGCTCTGAGACATCATTTATCTTGAAAGTTTGATGGGAATTTCTCTTAGAGAAAGTTGCCCTAAACCACCACCAGGGGTTTCTTAGAGCTTAGAGTTCTTTCATCAGGGACTCTGAGACAAGTAATAGAACCTGTAAAGCTGAATGCCAAGCGAAATACTCTGGGTGGTAAGATACAGAATATTAAAGGCACTTGGACTGTTTCTAAGTCTTTTGGTAAAAACACACATAGCAGGTACATCACTGTCAGGTATGTAATACTTTTAGCAATTTTTTAATATTGTATTTACCTGCTCTCTATTGTATTGTATTAACCAATTTAAAAAATATGCCACATTAATGCACTCTATTTTAACTGTAGGAAGGGGAAAATATATTGTCAACCGTGCTGGCAAATACAGCATAAATGTTTATCACAAAGCGCATCTTTTACATTTAGAATACTACTCTGCCATCTAGTGGAAAACTGAGAGTCAAACGCCTAACTGGGGGAGAAAATTCAACTACAGTGAATTCTTTATGTTTGGAATTAAAATTATGGTAAATAAATAGTGTGAAATTGCCACAGGCAGTGAGCTTTTCCAGCAAGCTTATTAACATAGACAATATAATTGAAAGACAACATTTACAAAAATAAATGGACACATGCACATGGGCCAAATAGCAAAACAGTAAGATATGTACATCTATTTGTTCAGCTTGATTGAGATATAATTGACATATAATGTTGTGTAAGTTTAAGGTGTACAACATGATGATTTGATGTATCTGGATACTGCAAAATGATTACCACGACAAGGTTAGTAAGACATCCATCACCTCATATAGCTACCTTTTTTGTGTGTGTGGTGAGAACTTTTAAGATCTGCTTTTTCTAGAAACTTTCAAGTATACAATACAGTATTGTTAACTATAGTCACCATTTTGTACATTAGATCCCAAGAACTTATTCATCTCATAATTGGAAATTTGTACCCTTTGACTAAAATCTCCCATCCCTCTCCTTACCCCTACCCCGCCCCTGTCAGCCACCAATATACTCTGTTTTAGAGTTCTGAATTTTTTTAGATCTTGCATATAAGTGAGATCATACAATATTTGTCAGAATGTGTATATGATGATCTTTGCTTTTTTTGTTATAGAGACAATAATTAATCTTCAAATGTATTACACCTGAAAATCATTTTTTCTCGCTCTCTTATAAAATTCTCTGGCTGTAAGTCTATATGTTGGAATACAATGTCTAACTGTTTAAGCCTTTTGTTTCCAAGAGACTGACCTTTATGTTCAGTGTCATAGATGTATTAGAATCCAACCTGCACTCTACACACTTTATTGCATATACAGCAAGAGAAAAGGGCACTACGCCACCACGCAGGCCCCTATTCTTTCTCTTTATACTCATTTTAAAGATAGTAGTTTCCTCCCCTATCATTTCTGGAGTTGATCGATTAGTTATTATTACTATTAAATCACAAATTTAAATGTTTGATGAATTTAAATCAGTCTTATTTATTATCCCTTTTAAACTTCAAATTGTATCATCTTTGGCCATTGACAGCCTCTTCAATATGACACCTGAGTCCTTCTGATATGATCTTTAACAAACTTGAAGAAGAAGCATGCCCATTACTAGGAATAAAGACTACTTACCTCGATCTCTATTGTTCATGCAGAAAAAATATCTGACACCAAATAAAAAATTCACCCCCACACACATACACACACACCAAGAATAAATCACCTACATTCAATAAATAAGGCCATCAACAGAACAAGATACAAAGAGGGTCCAGATGTTGGAGTTATTACGAAAAATACTTTTAAGTAATTATAACTTTATAAAGGATCCAATGGAAAAGATATAGAATAGACATGAACAGCTATGGAATATCACCACAGAGATGGAAACTATAAAAATGAGATAAATGGAAATGCTAATATATAAAATATATATTTATTATATAATATACATAATGAAGAGTGTCCTCAATGGAATCATCAGCAGACTAAACATAGCACAGGAAAGAATCATTGAACTTGAAGAAAGGTGTGTAGAATTGATTCCAGTTGAAAAACAAAACATAAAAAGAGCGGGAAAAAGAAACAGAACAGAAACAATTGATCTCAAAGAAATTAAAACATTTCCACACAAAAATATGTACATGAATGTTCATTACAAACTTTATTGCAATATCCAAAAACTGAAAAAGATACAAGTGTCTTTAAAACAAACAGTGATATATTTATCCAGTATCCATACAATTGAATAATACCCAAAAATATAAATGAACAAACTAGTGATACGTTCAACCACTTGGATGGATCTCAAGGGCAATATGCTGAGTGACCAAAAAGCCAGCCTCAAAAAGTTACATGGTTTCACTTAAATAACATTCTCAAAAGGACAAAATTACAGATATTGAGAAAATATTAGCTGTTGACAAAAATTAGGAAACGGGTGGAGAACAATTCTAAAAGAAACACACAAGGCATTTATTTTCCATTTCCAACTTTTTTCTTATTTATTTTAAACACCAGTGTATATATCTCAATTACTTTTTAAAAAATAGTATTCCATTATTCTCCCAATTTTTGGTGCTTCTGTATTTTTTAATTTCTTCTGATATATTTTGATATACTTTGTTGTTCTTTTTGTAAATTTTTGGATTGAAATTTTAATTCACTTCTTTTCTTTCCTTTATATAAATAGCTAATTCTATTAATTTTCCTCTGTTGATCATTCCAGAAAAACTAAACAGATTCTAACATGTCTGGTTAGCTTTATTGCTATATTCAATATGTTTTGCAATTATATATTTGTGTCTCCTCTTGACTCAAAGGCAGCATAATAGTACTTTTTCTATTTGCCATGAGGATGGGGGCTTCTACATTTTTTAAGTTGAGTTTAATTTCTAATTTTATTGCATTGATTTTTATATGCTTTCCATTTTTATTTATTAAGTTTTTTAAATATAGTCTATGAAGTGGTCAATTATCAAAATTATTTTTAATTTACTTGAAAAAGTCTATTCTCTATTAGAGGGGTTTAAATGTGTGTGTGTGTGTGTGTGTGTAAATGTGTGTATGTAGAGACAGATTTTATTGATCGTGTTCTTACTTTCGGATATTCTATGTACCTACAGATTTAAGTCCATTTCCTTTTTCTTTGATGAAGATAGTAGATCGCAGTGAAAGGGATGGCATGTTTTACAGTGGAGGTTAGCCTCTGCCTCCAGGCCCGCTCTGGTAGGAAGGAGATTGATGTAGCATCTCTAGTGTTGCAGTTCTATGAATTATGTGCTTTGAGATGGCTTTATGAACACTGAGCTACATGTTCCCTTCACAGATGGCGGCACGAGGCTGTGAGCTTGATGCTGACATGGGAAACAACTCCTGTCCATACTCCTGCAGATGCTCAGAGACATCTGGCCTTCCACGTAAATCCAGGAAGCTAGGGTTGAAACTGAGGTCATGAAGCAGCCGGAAAAGTCTCTCATGCGCAGCTTTCCTGGACATCTAATTGACTGGGATATTTGTCATTTCTTAAAAAGAGATCCCATAATCATTTGAAAAAACATCTAAAGTACCTTAAATTCCTTAGTATTCTAATATGTAAATAAACAGTGCTACCTTTGAATCTATAACATACATTTAGGCATACATAAAATAAGTTGGAAAGTGGGGGCTGGCCCCGTGGCCGAGTGGTTAAGTTCGCGCGCTCCGCTGCAGGCGGCCCAGTGTTTCGTTAGTTCGAATCCTGGGCGCGGACATGGCACTGCTCATCAGACCACGCTGAGGCAGCGTCCCACATGCCACAACTAGAAGAACCCACAACGAAGAATACACAACT
Organism: Equus quagga; assembly: GCF_021613505.1. Taxonomy (NCBI): domain Eukaryota; kingdom Metazoa; phylum Chordata; class Mammalia; order Perissodactyla; family Equidae; genus Equus; species Equus quagga. Next base: position 29,370,773 of record NC_060272.1, read on the forward strand.
ATGTACCGGGGGGCTTTGGGGAGAAAAAGGAAAAAATAAAATCTTAAAAAAAAATAAATAAATAAGTTGGAAAGTGTGATTGATTATATTATTCCTCTGAATACTATGAATGAACCATTTAGAAACTATAGCATTTCACACTTGTATAATTAAATGCTTCTACCTTAAAGAGATTTCAATGGCATTTAGATTAAACATGCATGGATATATGAATTAAAAGATAAATATTATTTCTAGGTATTTTGTAGTTTAATATTCATATGCATAAACTATTGGTTACATTTTAAGTAAAAAGTTACTCTCATGTATCATTGAAAGAAGTAAATACAGGGACCGGCCTGGTGGTGTAGTGGTTAAGTTCATGTGCTCTGCTTGGGCAGCCTGGGCGTTCATGGATTTGGATCCTGGGCACAGACCTACACACCACTCATCAAGCCATGCTGTGGTGGCATCCCACATATAAAATAGAGGCAGGTGGGCACAGATGTTAGCTCAGGGACAATCTTACTCAAGCAAAAAGAGGAAGATTGGAAACAGATGGTACTCAGGGCCAATCTTCCTCACCAAAAATAAAAGAAAAAATACATATTTAAAAAGGAATATATGTAACTAATTAGTTTCCTTTTTTCAACAGAGTTCAAAGTAAATAATGTTCAGTTCTGTCTATAGTGGTAGAAGACATCAAGAAAATAATGGCTTTATTGCACTAATCTCAGTGTGTGAAATTTCACTACAGAATAAGGAGAAATTGTCCATTCTTTTTCCATAATGATGACAGCTTGCGTTTTGGCAAATCAGTGGACTGAAATAACTTTGTACAGACGTTTTTCATCATACTCCTTTCTCTCAAAGTTCTTGGGATTTGAATTAATCATTTATTATGCTTTTATAATGTCACCTTTAAGGCAAAATTTATAGGTATGATGTGGAGGGCATTACAACCCAGGACATCTAAATACCTCCCAGACACATCATGCTGATTGACATCTCACTGCTAAGGACGTGTACCTTTAAGACTTGGAGTTTTAAAGAATTTAAGTATTCAAAATATCCAAAGTAGAGGAAAATTCAAATATTCAAAAGCTCAGAGATGACGTCCCTATTTATCCATGGCTACCTGACCAGGAAGGAATTAGATGAAAACTAGGGAGAGAGGGATAGACACCCCAGGAGGAGAAACATAGGCCCACATAGGTCAGGAGAAGGTTCCAGAGGTCCATGGCTTATCTTTATATTTTCAGAGAGCCACTGCTGTGGACATTTTTAGGAGTCTGAGAGTTTAACAAAATTTGTCCCATTTGCCTCCAAACATTGGTAAAGCACTTCCTCCTTTAAATTATTATTCAATCCCTGCATTTTTTAGTTTCTTGGTTTTACTTTGAATCATCCTTTGCCAAAAGCAAATATCAGTTCTATGGCACTAAATATGTGGTGAAATGATGTGTAATGATCACAGACGGGAGGTTTTGGAATACAACAGATCTAGATTTCATTTCCAGCTCCATCACTTATGATGTGGGACACCACCTTGACTTTCAGATTCTTGGGTCTCAAATATGCAGAATGAGGATAACAATTACTTATAGAATTCTTTTATAACTAATGTGTACAGTTTTATATATGCAGCATATCCTTTGTAACAATGAAAATATTCAACAACATTGTGAAAAAACTCACCTATTTTATTCACTATGAAATAGTTATAATCACTTTCCTCCTTACCTCAAGTGTATTGCAGAGATTTAAGTAAATAAACTATAAACAGTGTTTGGTGAACTGTATGATGTTATACAAATGGTGTGTGTGTTTGTGTGTGTTAAACCAATACTACTATTCATTCATTAACTTTGGAGAATTGAACAATTACACTTATTTATTAGATCTATTTTACTTATTTTATAAATTATGGTAGCTACACTGCTTCTCTGAAAAGCAAATATGCACTCTACATTTATAGAAAAACTGTAGTAGAAATTAGTCGGAACCTTGACTTTTGCCTCAGTCTCCTTAGATAATGCTTCTGCTATGCTTGATCTCCTGGCTGAGTTAAACGTTAGCACCTGCTTTTGAATTTTTCTTCCTAAATCCGAGTGAATGTAGCGCTCACTATAATTATATTACAACACTTTAGATAATATTATTTTATGCCTTTTAAAATTATTCAAAGAAATTGGTTATTCCTATTCTCTTTTTCTTTTTTATGTTTCAATACTGCGTTTCTAAATCTTTTGAAACAATAGATCCATGAAATATTTACATAAACTTTTACATAATTATACCAACCGAACTTCTCTAAATTTTATAAGAAATGCCAGTCTTTTAAAAATTGCTTGACTGTATTCTCTGCCTTAGAATAAAAAATATAAAATTTTAAAGGCTTAAACTTCAATGACACCAGGAAGGTCATAATACATTTAAAGATATGTTATCAAAGGTCAGAAATAGGAAATATTGAATAAAAGGAAAATTTGTAAATGTTTTGTTTTGAATATAAAATAATTTTTATCTTATGTAATCATTATAGAAGAAATTGATTTTAATGGTTTTAGAGATTACAATTTTGTGGTTAAAATTATAATACCTAATGTCATAAATATTAGGCAAACACTGATGAAATTCATTTTGTTTCAACTCCTTTATTAAATAAATTGATTTCTGAAAAAATAACAAGAATTCAGAAATTCCCCAATAATCTGAGTTAATAGTGTTAAAGTATGGCTGTATGACATGGCTGCAACAGTTATAATTCTTTTCACAGAGCTAAGCTATTTTCTGGATGGACCTGTGGCCCTAGTAACAATTTAAGTTCTATGGTTAGCTAAAACTTTCCAAAAACACTCTAAAGTGGCGTAAGGCAAGATTCTTCTAATGCTTCAACAGGTGTTTGGTCATTTGCATGCTAATTAAAAACTAGGATTCAATTTTAGATATCAAATATATATAATGACAGCCAACATTATTTCTGCCTTTGATCTGTGGCCAATAATGGTTGACAAGAAACACCTATCTTTAGATGAAACAGAATATTTGACCCAAGCCACTTTGATATGACCATTTATCACCTTTGCTAAACTGTGATCATATCAGCCCTGCCAAGTTACAGAATTACATCGTTGCTTTTATTAGGAAAGGTGCACGTTTGGTATTTTTCACATTACTCATCTCTAACCTCACCGTGCTTTCAGGAAACTTTAGTAGCCATTTTTATATTAATTTATTTGTATGATTTAATTTTAAGAGTAAATTGTTTTCAAATTTGGAAAAAATATGCACCATGGTTTTGGTTTGTTAAAATTGTTTTTCAAGTAGAAATTAGAGTGACAGCTTTTGGAGAGAGATTTGTTAGTATTTTGAATTTCTCCCTGAGATAATGTAACATTTCACACACACATATATGAATATTTTTCCAGTCATTTTGCTTGATATGCAGTGGATCATTTTTATGAGGATGCGCGTCTTCTTTCATCTGAAACACAGCTTCTTCTATTAATTCATTGGTTATTCTCTCTTTAGCTTCCATTTTTCCAGATTTCCAAATATACGTATATCACAACATATATCTAGTTTGTTTCTCTTGTCACTGCTCTTCTTGAAAATTCACCAGTTTCTTCTAAATTTAGGATAACTTTTTGACCTTAATTTCTCTAATATTTAATGTTATGGTTATTGACTCCTTTGGTAGAATTTTATTTTAAGATGGTATTTTTGTTTGTCATTTGACAGCAAAATCTCTCAACTCAACTTGTTCCTTTCATATTGATGATATTTCTTTTCAAACATTGTAAGCAATATGTACCATAGACCACAGAGGGCAACAAATCTTTTACATACAAAAATACTTCTTCACAATCCTAAAATAATTCTTCTTTCCAACTTGTGAGTCATTTAATGGGTTTAATGATTTTTCTATATTATCCCCTTTGATAAATTCAATTTATTGTTGGAAGTTCAAATGAATTCTCTCTGAGACATAACAGGCCAATCTTCAAATATTTATCTTACAGGCAAAGGGAGAGGAGAGAAGTATATATTTGTTCTGATTTCATTTTGATAGTTTGCTGATCCAGTTTGCCACAATATCTGAAGGCTGAGTTAGCCATAAGGGCAGCTGCTAACTAGGCAGGGGGCCCATGATTTGTCAAGCAGCTGCTCCATGCATGAGCTCTGGTAAGTGTAGATTCTGAGTCATGCTAGGGAACATCTGCTCCCTTCTAACCACTGCACTTGTTAGCCTGACAGCATGTCCAGCTGCTGCTAGATTGGGAGCTTAGTAAGTCTCAGGTCAAGCCAGAACTCTACTGGGATGAATTGCCAGGCAGACCACAGTACAGCAGGGAACTAGACACCACTGCTCAAGGTTTGGTTTCATTTATCTCTGTATTTTGGTACTAGCTCAAAGATAGTTGGTGTATGTGTCTCCTTTTCTAAAGGACATAATTGACATTTTACAAAACCCACTATAACAATGCTTACATTTACTCAGACTGCACGTCGTGCCAAGTGATGGCTGGAGATGAGCTCTGTGTTCAGTGCATCTCAGACTTAGCACTATCACCATTATCTGAATGGCTCAGCTTGTTCCTACCAATAATTCCATTCCTTCGTCTTCATCCAAGCTTCTGCTAATCAAACCTCAGGGGCTCTCTAGTGCTCTCTTTGATAACCTCATTTACTTATTTCCAAGAAGGTCTCTCTTTGAAAACAAAACAAAATATTAAAAATGCATAAACTATTTTCTTTAATTATGTTGATAACTTTGCCAATTCATTTCCATTTGTATTTTGCATAGAAGTTCCTAGAAGTCACTGATGTGTTGTAGGATCTCTGTCCTCTTCTGATTTAGGATTTTTCTTCTTTTTTATATTTCTCTAACATATTGATATTTTATTACAGACATGATTTTGAAATAACAAGTCCAAGAAGAAATTACTCATTAACATCTTCCAAAATAAAATTTCTGTTTTAATTTGTTCGTACTATTTTTCAGGCTATATCTTTGAACAATCAATTTTGACATATTTGCATGTATATAAAATACTTAAATACAGTATTTTATATTATTACTTAAATATGCATAGCTATCTATTTTGCTACTATCTTGTTTTCCTCCCTTCCCTTACATGATTTCTCATCCTCTAGGATACTCACTGCAGTTAGGAAGGATTTTTTTTTGGTGAATGTTCCTCCTTAATTTACTCCATGCTCATACATATACACTTTAGAATTTGGTATTTTATTGGTTGTCATTGTTGTTTAATTGCTTCACTTACCAAAAAAATCTATAGTACAATGAATTTTTCTCTCCATTCTACTTTTCTCACTCAACAATTTATCAAGGAAATTCATCCAGATCCAATGACAAGGTTGTTTTTCATAATATTCAATATTATGAATGAAACCCATTTTTATTTAACTATTCTTCCTTGGCATTCATGTTGTTTCTAGTTTTCACAGGGACAAAAATATTACAGGAAAATTCTATGTATATAAGTTTATTTGTTAATCTTTTTAAGTCAATAGATAAACTAAGAAAGTGAAATTGATGTGTCAAGGGATTTCATGGTTTAAAATTCTAAAGTTTTTTCCAAATGAGTCAATGTGATACATCACATTAACAAAATGAAGGATAAAAACCATGTGCTCCTCCCAATAGATGGAGAAAAAGCATTTGACAAAATTCAACATCTACTTATAGCAACAACTCTCAAGAAAGCCAGGGATAGAGGGAACATACCTCAACATAATAAAGGCAGTCTCTGACAAGCCTACAGCTGACGTTATACTCAGAGTGGAAAGCTGAAAGCTTTTCCTCTAAGATCAGGACCAAGACAAGGATGTCCACTCTTGCCACTTTTATTCAATATAGTATTGGAAGTCCTAGTCAGAGCAATTGTGCAAATTGAAAAAGAAGTAAAACTTTCACTATTTGCACTTGGCATGATATTTTACATAGAAAACCCTAAAGACTCTTAAAAAACTGTTAGAACTAATAAAAGAATTCAGTAAAGTTGCAGGATACAAACTCAATACACAAAAATCTATCACATTTCTGTACACTAATAACAAACTATCAGAAAGAGAAATTAAGGAAACAATTCCATTTGCAATCGCATCAAAAAGAATAAAACACCTAGGTATAAATTTAACCAATGAGGTGAAAGACACATAAATTGAAAAATACAGGACTTTGATGAAAGAAATTGAAGAAAACACAAATAAATAGAAAGGTATTCCATGCTCATAAATTGGAAGAATCAATATTGTTAAAATAGTCATTCTACTCAATACAATCTATGGATTCAGTGCAATCCCTATCAAAATTCCAATGGTATTTTTCATATAAATAGAACAAACAATCCTAAAATTTGCATGGAACCACAAAAGACCCTGAATAGCCAAAGCAATCTTGAGAAAGAAGGACAAAGCTGGAGGCATCACGCTCCCTGATTTCAAACTGTATTACAGAGCTACAGAAATCAAAACAGTATGGTACTGCATAAAAACAGACACATAGATCAATGGAACAGAATAGAGAGCCCAGAAATAAATCCACACAGATATGCTCAATTTCCAACAAAGGAGCCAAGACTATGCAATGGAGAAAGAGTAGTCTCTTCAATAAATGGTGTTGGGAAAATTGGACAGCCACATGCAAAAAAATGAAACTGGACCACTATCTTACACTATATACAAAAATTAACTCAAAATGGATTAAACACTTGAACATAGGAGCTGAAACCATAAAGCTCCTAGAAGAAAATGTAGATGGTAAACTCCTTGACATAGATCTTGGCAATGATTTTTTGAATCTGACACCAAAAGCAAAAGCAAAAATAAATGAGACTATATAAAACTAAAAACTTCTGGACAGCAAAGGAAAACACCAACAAAATGAAAAGGGAACTTAGTGAATGGGAGAAAATATTTGCAAGTCATATATCTGATAAAGGGCTAATATCGAAAATATCTAAAGAACCCATACAATTCAATAGCCAAAAAACAAACCATTCAATTAAAAAATGGGCAGAAATTCTGAATAGACATTTTTCCAAAGAAGACATACAGATGACCAAAAGGTACATGAAAATATGCTCAACATCATTAATCATCAGAGAAATGCAAATCAAATTATAAAGAGATATCATCTCACACCTGTTAGAATGGCTATCATCAAAAAGAAAAGAAATAACAAGTGTTGGTGAGGATGTAGAAAAAAGAGAACCCTTGTGCATTGTTGGTGGGAATGTAAATTGGTGAAGCCATTATGGAAAACATTGTGGCGGTTCCACAAAAAATTAAAAATAGAACTACCATATGATCCAGCAACTCCACTACTGGGTATCTATGCAAAGAAAATGAAAACACTAACTCAAAAAGATATATACACCCCCATGTTTATTGCAGTATTATTTACAATAGTCAAGATATGGAAACAATCTAATCTCTTTCAATGGATAAATGGATAAAAAAATTGTAATATTTATATACAATGAAATATTATCCAACAATAAAAAAGAATGAAATCTTGCCATTTGGGACAACGTGGATAGACCTCAAGGGCATTATGCTAAGTAAAGTAAGTCAGACAGAGAAAGACAAATATTGTATGATCTCTTTTATATGTGGAACCTAAAGAAAATAAAAACAAGCTTATAGATACAAAGAACAGGTTGGTGGTTGCCAGAGGCAGGAGGTGGTGGGTGAGAGTAATGGATAAAGGGGGTCAAAAGGTAAAAAGAAAAAGAAAAAAGAAAAGAAAAAACATTAAACAAAAAATAAAAATTTCCCAAGTTTTGAGCTTTGATTCCACTGTAAAATGTAAATGGTAGCTTAAGAACTTTCAGTGATTTGCTGTTGTCTGTGGTTTGATATTTGATAATAGTAGTACTGATGTAATTCCTATTCGAAGTGAGCAGGGACATCAAAACCAGTCGAACCCTACTGTCACAGAGCAAAAGGAACATGTAAGTGGGAAAAAAGATAAATCAACATTTGTTTAAAAAGTTTGAAAAAAATTGATGTGACCAAGAATCAGGGAACAAATGGTTAATAAATTGAAGTACACCAATATAATGGAGCTGCTAAAAATAATAACACGGATTATATGTATTGACACAGGAATTATTTGCATCATATGTGAAACATGATCCCCTACAGTGTTAAGGAAAACAACAATAAAACAAACCAATTTGTATTGTGTTGATTAATTAGAAAAAATGTATTTGTTGAACACAGACAAATGACTGAAAGTGTAACTAAAAACTCCACTGATAAGAGCTGTTACACCTGGGGAAGGTTGTGGAGAGCACGTTCAAAAAGGCTAAAGGTCAGAGCAGAGAGCTCTTCACTTTGGACCCTATGTTCTTCTGAAATAGTTATTTTTTGTCATGACGAACGTATTTATTTGTTACCTAAAATTTTAAAGGGAAAGAAGGAGGAGGAGGAGGAGGAGAAGAGGCAGGAAGAGGAAAAGGATGAAGAGAATGAAGATGATGACAAGGAAACAGAGCTGACTGCTGAATCAGGTCAAAGTCTGCAATGGCACAGAGGAAGCAGAAAAAATTCAGCTGTTCTGCTTCGTTATCCAACTTGCTGCTCCTTACCCACCTTTCCAGTTGAGAGGGTTTCATCACCAGCTTCCTTCAGCATCTTCCAAACATTTTATTATTTTATTTCCTTTCCTTTTGTAGTTTCCTTCTTAGTTATTTATATTATTAGGGGTTTTTATGCCAGTGCAGTGTCCTTGATTTACGAAATATAACCTGCACATTCATTAAATATATTTTAGTTCATAATACTTTGCAACTTACATTTATTTTTTTCTGATCCTTATAGTTCATACAGTTACTATTTGCTAAAAACTGGGATTTCCAGAAGGCTTTGGGTAATTTTTTGAGAAAATAGCATCTTATACAAGTGAGAAAACTTACCCAGATGGATAGAGGAAACCATTAAAATGAATATTAGTTACATGGAATTTGATTTTTTATGACACAAAGGCTGTGAAGTCTGAATAACACCCGCCTGACTTCCTACTTAAACTTCCCAGTATTTAATAGCCTAAGGAAATGTAAACCTTTAATGAAGAATGGGACAAATCTAACAAAAATCCAGCATTACCTGCAGCTAATTTTGATCTTGATGACTTTTGATCCACTTGGACAAAGTACGTCATTGTACTAATTGTGTTGATAGAAGATGCTATTGTGAGTTGTTGTTGTAGGCCTATAGATAGAGATTTTCCTGAAGCAAATACTCTTTTCTGAGAGTAGTAGATGAAAGAGTCTTCTCACCTGTAAAATACATAAGAGATACTAGAAAAGTGGTACACCAGAAAAAAGAATCAAGTTGTATGGATTCATGTCCAGTGTTATGTTTTAACTCCATTATATTATGAATAAATATTTATCATTGCATCTACCATACACTAAAACCAAATGGGGAAAAATTACTGTAATTATTCTAATCATTCCTTTCTCTCTTTCTCTCTCTGCAGGGATGTGCGTAGTTCTTATAAGTCTGTTTTAATGAAATTTAAATAACTACTCTATCCTGGATAAAGGAATTCATCTAATATAGTGGTTTCTGGAATGACTAATTCACTGTATTGGTTCACCTTGTGTGATAAGTATACTGAATAGACCCTGAAAAATGACAATGTGGTGAATTGTCCTAATTGAATTAATGATCAAAGTAATCTCCTATCCCTTAAACGATTGTTTAACTCAAGCCATTATAGCTACAATAATTTTAAGGGATATACTACTGAGTTCGTTTGAATGTCTTCAAACTTACTTTCATGTTTGAAAGTCTAACTAAAATGTGATTTCAACATTACTCACACAGTCATGAAGATAAATTAATCCTTTGTGTATTAGGAAAAAAATGTGATTTTTTTTCCTCCTTAAAAAAAAGCTCTAGGGAATTATTTTTGCTACTGCATTATGAAAAATAAAAGGTTCACAAATGCTAAAAACAATATCCTAATCTAATGTATCTTATTTCGATAGTTCAAGAAAATGTTCTACATTTTCAAGGCTAATTAGAGCTGACATTGTTATAAAAAAAAAGGAGCATGGGTTAACTTTATTTTTAGTTGCCATCTGGTATCTCATCTCCTTTGAGCCTTACCTCACTATCCATATCTAACTTAAGCATTAAGTAGGTTAAGTATGAACCCTTTTATTTGCAAGTGATAGAAAACCTTACCTAAACTGGCTTAAACAAGATGGAGATTTGAGCCAGCCCAGAAGGCCTAGTCGTTGAAGTTCGGAGCTCTCACCGCTTCAGCAGCCTGGGTTTGCTTCCCAGTCGCAGAACCATAGCACTCGTCTGTCAGTAGCCATGCCATGGCAGTGGCTCACATAGAAGAACTAGAAGGACCTACAACTAGGATACACAACCATGAACCAGGGCTTTGGAGAGGAAAAAAAAAAAGAGGAAGATTGGCAACAGATGTTAGCTCAGGGCCAATCTTTCCCTGTGAAATAAAATAAAATAAAATAGAATGAATGCCTTATTTAAAAAGAATGGAGATTTATTACTACAAAATTAAATTTTCCAAATATTGTTAGTTTCAAGCACAGATGGACAGAAATGTTGTCATTAGTAGTTTTTAAAATATTTTTTCTTCATCATTCTAAAGTATACATTTCAGCTGTTTTTAGTATATTCATAGAGTTGTGCAACCATCACCACTATCTAATTTTAGAATATTCTTATCATCACTCCAGAGAAGAAACCCCATACTCATTAGCAATCACTCGCTGCTCCCTCCTTCTCCGGTCTTATCAACCACTCATCTACTTTCTGTCTCTATGGATTTGCCTATTCTGATATTTCATGTAAATGGAATCATACAATAGGTGGTCAGTCTCTTCTGACAGGCTTTTTTCTGTTAGTATAATGTTTCCAGTTGCATCCATGCTGCAGTATATATCAGTACATATTCCTTTTGATGGGCAAATATTTATAGTATATTGTAGTATACATGGATATACTACATGATATTTATCTTTTCACCAGTTGATGGATTTTTTAGTTGTTTTTACTTTTTTGGCTAAAACGTAGGTTGTTTTTTCACTTTTTTGATGTTGCCCTTGAAGTGCAAACATTTTTAATTGTGATGAAGCCCAATATTTCAATTTTTTCTTTTGTTGTTTGCATTTTAATGCATATATATGACAGCATTCTCTAATCCAAGGTCACAAAGATTTACTCTTATGTTTTCTTCTAATTGTTTTACAGCTTCAACTCTCACATTTAGGTCCATGATTTGATTTAAGCTAATTTTTATATAGTCTAAGGTAGGGATACAACTTCGTTCTTTTACACGTGGATATTCAATTGTCTCAGGCTCGTTACTGAGAAAATTATTCTTTCCCCCCTTGAATTGCCTTGTCAAATATAAACTAACCATAACAGTGAAGGCTTGTTTTTGTACTGTCATTTTCTATTCCCTTAGTTTATATGTCGATCTTACACGGGTACCATACTGTCTCAATTACTGTAGCTTTGTGATAAGTTTTGACATTGGAAGGAATGAGTCCTGTATCCTTGCTGTAATTTTGAAGATTCTTTTGGATATTCTGGGTCCCTTGCATTCCCATATGAAATTTAGGATTAATTTGTGAAATTCTAAAAAAGAAAAATTAGGAATTTGATTGGAATTGTGTTGAATCTGTAGATCATTCTGGTGTGTATTACAGTTTTAACAATAATAAGTCTACCAAACCCTGAACATAGGATTACTTTCCATTTATTTAGATATTCTCTAATTCCTTTCAATAATATTTTGAAATTCTCAATGCACAAGGCTTGAACTTTTTTGTTAAATTTATTCCTAAGTATTTTATTCTTTCTGATGCTACTAGAAATGGAATTATTTCTTCATTTTATTTTTAGACTGTTCATTTCTAGAATATAGAAATGCTATTGATTTTTATTTATTGATCTTAAATTCTGCAACCTTGCTGAATTTATTTATTAGACCTACTCAGTTTTGCGTCATGTATGTATGTGTGTGTGTGTGAGAGAGAGAGAGAGAGAAAGAGAATTCTTCAGGATTTTTCTGTATGCAAGGTCATGTCATCTACAAATAGAAATAAATTTTTACTTCCTTTACAATGTGGATGATTTATATTTATTTTTCTTGCCTACTTAAAAAGAACCTCCAGTAAAATGTTGAATAGAAGTGGTAAGAGAAAGCATTCTTGTTTTGTTACTGAATTTGACAGAGAACATATCCAATCTCTCATCATTAACTGTAATATTAGCTGTGGGTTTTTAAAAATGTCCTTTATCAGGTCATGCAAGTACCCTTCTATTTCTAGATTGCTGAGTGTTGTTCTCATGAAAAGGTGTTGGTTTTGTCAAATACATTTTACGCAATGGTTGACATTTCAATCATTGTTTAGCTTGTGCAATCCTAATCATTCAATCATATGTTTTTAATTTTTTGCTCTATTAATAGTATAATAATTGACTTTCAGATTTAAACAAACCTTACATTCCTGGAATAAATCCCATTTGGTCACACTGTATAATCCTTTTCATATGTTGCTTGACATAGTTTGCTAGTAGTTGATGAGGATTTTTATATCTCTATTTATAAAGGATATTAGTCTGTAGTTTTATTTGCTATGACATCTGTCAGATTTTGGTATTACGGTTATACTGGCATTAGAAAATGAATTACGAGTCTGTAAATATTTAATATTAGTTCTTTTTTTTGTTTTAAATATCTGGTGCGATTCACTAGGGAAGTCATCTGGGTGGACCTGGGCTTTTTTTAAATTACTATCCTAGTGTTCCTTATTTCTTCTTACACTGATCTCAATAATTTGTGAATTTTTTTTTAGGACTGAATCCATTTCATTTAGGTTATCTAATTTATGGCCATACAGTTCATAATTGTCCATTCCCTTATAATCATTTATATTTCTGTAAATTTAGTAGTGATGTCCTGTTTTTCATTCATGATTTAGCAATTGGATTCTTTCATCTCTTTTTCTTCTTTTTTCTTGGTCAGTCAAGCTAATGGTTTGTCAGTATTGCCGATCCTTTCCAACATCTAGACTGGTGTTTGAGCAAACAACTGGGGACCGTAGTCTAGCCAAGCTGACACATAAGATTAACCATCACAGAAGTTATGACAATATGTCAGACCAGAGATCATATGTCAGACTAGGTATGGTTAGGGTGAGGTGGGGATGGGAGTGAAGGTAATAAGAAGTGATCAGATCTGGATATATTTTAAATATTGAGCTGAGAGTATTTGCGGATGATTTGGGTATAATCAACCACTTTTCTGTTCTCATCTCAGGTATTCTTTAACCCAGATGACAACTTCTTACTTTTTAAACTTATTCTCTTTCTTTGCTGACACTACATTCTCTGTGCTTTTTTCTGATCTACTGCCCTCTTCTTAGTGTCCTTTGATGCTTCTTTGCACTTCTTTCTCTTTTTCCCTAATTTTACTGAGATATAATTTACATAATCATTGTATAAGTTTAAAGCGTACAGCATAATGGTTTGACTTACATGTATCGTGAAATGATCAGTGCTATAGGTTTAGTTAGCATCCATCATCTCATATAAATACAGTAAAACAGAGAAAGCAAGAAAAAGAAAAGAAAAAATTTTTTTGTGATGAGAACTCTTAAAATTTACTCTCAACCATTTTCACATATAACGTACAGCAATGTTAACTGTAGTTATCATAGTGTACCTTACACACATAGTACTTCTTTATCTTGTAACTGGAATTTTGTACCTTTGACCCCATTTCTCCCATTCCCCCTCCCTATAAGTAAGATCATAGGTTATTTACCTTTCTATATCCGATTTATTTCTCTTAGCATAATATTCTCAAGCTGCATCCACGTTGGGTCAAGTGTCAGGATTTATTCATTTTTTATGGCTGAATAATATTCCAGTGGAATATTATTCAGCCATAAGAAATATATATTTATATATATATATGTACACACACACCACAAATTCTTTATCAATTCATCCATCAATGGAAACTTAAGTTGTTTCCATGTCTTGGCTATTGTAAATAAGGGTGCCAGGAACATGGGAATGCAGATATCTTCTCGAGTTAGTGTTTTCATTTCCTTTGAATATATCCCCAAAAGTAGAATTGCTGGATCATATGGTAGTTCTACTTTTAATTTTTGAAGATCCTCCATAATGTTTTCCATAGCGCCTGTACCAGTTTATTTGTACTTCTTTCTGAATTCTAAATATTGAGAGTGCCCTGAAGTTCACTCTTAATCCCTAACTGACACTTTTTCTATATTCCTTCCTATGTGATAACACCTTAGCTTTATATAACATCTGCACACTGACAACTCATGCATTTCTGCAGCCAGGTGTGACTCTTAATTTAAGCAGCAGATATATCTAGAACTTTCTCAAAATGACTGCTTGCATAACCATTCTATATCTCAAATTTCACATATTCAAAGGAAAACTTTTGTTTTTCCCCTTTGCAAACTTGCTGTTTTCCCAATTTTGTCATCCTGATAATTATATAACACTTAGCTAGCTAATAGACAACAAATTTAGTAACAATTTCTAATTTTTCTCTCCATCTCCTCACCAGTTGAAGTCATTAGTAAGTTCTATCAGCTTAAACTCTGAAAAATATGCTGACTCTGTCCACTTCTTTCCATTCCACACTCTCACCTTGTCCAAGTCTCCATCTCCTGCTACCTAACAACCTCAGTGCCTCCTTACAGGTCTCCCTGTTCCCGCTTCTACCATCCCAATCCACTTTCTTTCAGTCATAGTGATCTTCTAAAATATCTATAACTGCCTTATAACTACCCCAACTAACCTGAAAGACTTCAAAGAAAAGCAACTTGAATTACTAATTTTCCCTTATCCAGTATTTCTAACTTCAATCAATCTCAGTAAGAAAAGTATCTAATAAAACACTTTTCCTATAATAAGCAATCAAAAAATAATTATAATATACTGTCAAGTTGATGCAGTTTCATCAAAGAATTACATAATGAAATATTTGAAAAGTCATATAATATTATTTTCTTTTGATTAGTAACAATAGTGTTTGAATATCAGAAATCATGATTTAATTGAAATTTTCCTTTTCAATAAAAACTAATCCATGTGTTTCATAAAATGTTATAGCATGACTTTGGCAAAAATCTCTTGGAAATATCTCAGAGATATATCTTATTTCTTCCAAAGGTGAAATGACTTATACAATTGTTTTTATTTTAACGGTTCATCTTATGAGAGTTAGAATTCCTATATTACCACAGTTTCCTAAAAATGTTGTTTTAACTTCCTCCAAAATGTCAGTGTTGCATTAAATTTAACCAATGATGTACAAACTGTGATAGTTATATAGAACTACCTCCTGGGCTAATAACGACCACTCTTTTTCCTTTGGAAATGGTAAAGTACTTTATTGTACAGATCAGGTCCTTATTGAAGTTCTTTGCTTCATTTACAATTCTAGTTAAAGGTTATTTTGAGAGCCCCCTTCTTGAAACTTACCTTCACTCTTAAAAAACCAGCTCAAATTTTTTAGAAATACTCTCCCATTTAGCTGAAGCTATGAGGCACAGACAAATCATATACAGTCGTGTGTCATTTAACCATGGGGATATATTCTGAGAAATAGTGTTGTTAGGTGATTTTGTCATTGTGCAAATCTTCATCACGTTTCTGCAAAGGAGAGCTAAGTTGGGGCATTTAAAAACAATTAAGACAGGAATTATTTTTGAGGAAAAAGACTGGTAATTTATGAAATAAAATAAGCATTCACTGAGATCCAACTGTATTCTGCAGGCAGGGACACAAAGATGAGTAAAGGTACAAGGTTTGTACTTGAGAAACTCACAGTACCCTAGAGCCATAAATCACGTCAAGTCAGTAGCCTGGGTATGTACTTGGATAAATATAGTGTTATTTCCCTGGGGAACAGTAAGAGACTTAGGATCTGACCGCTTTATGAGAAACATTTCAGTTACTGGTAGGCAGATGAAAGAAAGAATAAAAACAGACATATTTTAATGGCTAAAGCCTGAATAGTGGAGGAGAAAATCCATCTTATAGACTCATTCTCAGCTTTTTATAAATTATATGCTATGTGAGTAATTTACATACAAATTATTGGAAATGTCTGACAGAGGTAGGCTCCTCTGAGAATACTGAGCCAGGTCTAAGCAACCTCTGGAATAATTTTCTAAACTGCCCTTCAACACACCACGTTTTCTTTCTTAGTTCTCCTCCTATGAATTTCCACCAGTCTAACAAGCTATTTAACCTTGCCTTAGGGCACTACTTTTCTTATTCAATTCTCTCATCTGACTAATTTTCCTTTCCATGGGATGCCTTTTGAACATTAAAATCTTGGCAAGAGTCTTACCTTAGTGTGATTCTGGAACCCTCTATACTTGTATACAGATTTCTGGTAGCTCTAATTGGTCATTAATAAAGTGTATTTGAACTATTTCCAGTAATATAGTGAACTGGGGACCAAGATCAATATTCCATTACAAACAAACAAAAATATGCAATAATTTTAAAAAATCTTTATAGAAGAATTAGTGAGTTGGTAAGAAAGGAGAAGAATTATTAGGCTAGAGAACCAATGAAGTATGGAATTCCAAAAAAGTAATTTGAGTCCTGCAGCAACTTTCTGTCTGAAGAATATTTGCTAAAATAGGTGAAAGTGAATTTCAGGATTATTCAGGTTAAAAATCTATTAGAATGTGATTCGCAAATAACTCAGGGACCTCAAAGATATCACAATTGTAAGAATAAATTGGAAACTCTCTTTGTACTCCAAAGAATGCAAGGAAAAACAACTCTCTTATACATCTTTCTACATGGAGGATTTCCCTGTATTACAGTGCTTTGGAGCGACCTGAGTGGAGAGATAATGGAGCAATAGTCTATTTCTGCCTGGCACCAATACATCATGCCAACTCATCTCTAACCCTGGCGTGAATGAAGTCTTTTCTCCACTGTCAGTTAATTTTAGGGAACTATCTCTGAGGCCATAGTTATGAGTTGAAGAAAGGGGCTACCTGTTCATTATTTACTGATGTCTTTTATGCATGCCTAAGCCTAATTTCAAATGTACTATTTTTATTTTACAATGGATTACTATTGGACCTAGTGAACTTATGATGTAATAAATTAAATAACAATCATTTTGTGAAGAAAAGCTTATGTTGCATAAGCACTTGGTTATTACAGTGCCCTATGGGTAGACGGAACTACTAGTGGCCGGTAGTATGAGAGGAGCTGCTTTGCAAAGTGAGAATTTCCTGCCAGTAAAGGAATGACCTTGCTCCAAATCCCAAGGGGGTCTTCTCTGAAACTCTCCTTTTGCAATTTGCCAGAGATTCCATACAACACCCTCTCAACTGTAGATACCTCTAATACTATTACATGTTCTTGGTTATGCAGCCACAGAGGCAGACCAGCATGCTCCTCAGTCTCACCCTGCATTAATCTACCTCTCATTCTCAGCCCCTCCTGAAACCAGGAGTTTTCTGAAATGAAATAAGAGTACTAGAGCACCATTTCCAAGCGTAATTGGTGCTGTCCCCAACGTCCAAAGTGGCCACCATGCACTCTACCTCTTTCTTAGAGGAAATAAGTGTGAGGTATAACAAATCACCCTTGAATTTAGAGGACAAACTCCAGACCACTGGACTCCAAAAATTTTCACTGACATGGCAGACCATAACTCTCATGGCTTTTCGTCTCCTACTGTCTGGGAAGTGTTTGTCAAAGCAGGGCCTCCAAGAGTACTTGTCACTTCCAGACAAATCTAAATTCCGAATAGTAAAATATCATCAATACAGTGGACAAGTATAATGTTTTGTGGAATGAAAGACAATGATGTGTCCAGCAGACTAATTTATGACAAAAAGCAGAGAAATAAACACTGTCCTGGGGCAATACAAAGAATGTGTACTGCCAGGTAAAGGTTAGCTCGTTTTTATCATCTCTATTGATGGAGACTGAAGAGAATGTATGTGCTAGATCAATAGCAGCAGTCTGAACAAGAGAAGTTATGAAGATCTGCTCCAGTAAAGATACAACATCCAACCAGGCAGGTTAAGGTGATGGTGGTCCATTGTGATCTGCCAAAAGCCATGAATATTTTTAGAAGGCCCTATGTGTTATTTAAATCTTTGATAGTGACGTCAATCTCTGAAATTCCTCCCAAGATGTGATTTTTTAAAAAATGTATTTACTGTCTATGCCAGTAATAGAATCCTTCTTGGAACCACCTTTTATTAGGCTCCTTTGCAACCCTGTCAGATTCTGGGCCAATTTTCAGCAGTCTTTCTGTGAGTACAAGATATTAGCATCTGCTTCAAAGCTGTAGACAAGAATTACTGACTTTTCACAGTATGCAATGAGTTGCCTGTTGGCTTCTCTGAGCCTAGCATTTCTTTATGCAAAAATTTCAGTGTCGTTTACAGAAGCCAGACCTCTCTAAAATCCTTATAATGATCACTGCCCTCATACAAATCAGCTGCCACAGCCGCTACTCCTGTCAATACTTCAGCTTCTGCCTGCACTTGCTCCAGTTCAACAAAGGTTAAAGCTTCAGTAATTTTATTGACATTTCATGACAGGGATTATCACCATCTTACCTACAACAACCAATGGTGTCCATGTTACCGTCAGACCATTAAATTAGTTATTCAGTTCCAAAGTCTTATTCTGGGTGACTGTTGCCTATGGTGGATCAATTAACAGAATATGCACGAGTTGTTGGGATGAAAAACAAATTGCCAAGGACCTCAGGGAGGGAAGCAGGCATGAGATTCTGAGGTAGCTCATTAAAGGTCTCTGACACATATACCACTTCACAGACTTTAAAATCTCAATGAGTGACAATTAGGATAAACGAAAAGACACATACATCTAGAAATATTATAGAGAAAATGCAGCACACTAATAACAAAGGGAAAATCTGAAAGGCAGCCACAGAGAAAAAAACTGAGTACCATCAAAGAGCCAGCAGTTAAATGAACAATTCATTTTCATGGCAACAGAGGATGCCAGATGACAACGGAATACTACGTTCAACGTTTTTGGAGAAAATAGATTGTGCAACTATAATTCTTGATGTGTGAAGGATCTTTCAAAAATAGAAACAAAATAAAAAACAATTTTAGATAAACTGAGAGTATTCATATCATGATATTCTCAAAAAGAAATTCTAAGGGATGCTATTTCAGACAAAGGGAAAGTATGTTTTTATGTGGAAGATTTGAGCCGTAAGAGGAAAGGAGAGCACGAAATGGTAGATGTGTTCATAAATCAAATAAATATTGATGAAATAAAATTATACAGCCATATATCAATTGAAAAGAAAAAAATACAAGGCAACAATAGCATCTGTCAGAAGAGGTGGAATAAATTCAGTTTTATAAAATCCTTGTATTATTTTGAATATTAATTTTAGACCTTACTAATTTAGGTATGTATATTGTAATTATTGAGATAAACATTCAAAGTGGAAATACTGTGCATTATCCTAAACTAGTAGGAGAAAAATATTGAAATGAAATAAGAAATAATTGGAAAGAAAGAATGAAAAAAGCACAGAAATTAAACACATGAAAAAGAGAGTAAATATAAACTTAAATACACCAAAAAACAATAATCATAAAATTGTAAAATAACAGACCTGATACTCTTTGCCAGCACATATTATATATAACCTCTTCTTCCAAGCAGATCTTGGAAGCTATACAATTCCTCTTTGGGAATTGATTTTAAATTCCATTTATGTGCCACATTTAAAAATCAGTTGTCTTCCAATGTTACTTAGCAAAATCACTTCGGTCAACTAACTCATTCACCACTTTAGCTAAGACTGACTTTGGGCTGCTTCCAAGAGAAAAATACATCCTCAGAAGTAAATGTTTGCCAAACTTTTGTATATTCAACAATACACTATACTATAAATTTAGTGTAGATATTAAGACAGAAGTCGCACACGCTTGGATATGCGGGAACTGGAAGTTAGACACACATTCACTTTCAAAGACTAAAAAACAATTAGACCACCCACCTTGAAAAAAAGGTAATACTCATACTGCCTGAGGGAAGAGTAATTTGGTAAAACCTTCTGGAAGATAATTAGGCAATATGTATAAAAGCCTTTAAAATGTTTATGACCTTTGACCTAGAATCCTTAAATCAGGATTCCACCCTAAGATTATAATCAGAGTTGCAAAGAAACAATTATGAAGAATAATTGATTGTAACATTCAATAAGCTTTGAAAGCTATCTAAACCTCCAAAAATATCTTAAATAAATTTATTTTATAGGTACCATGCAAAATTGACTAATCGTTCATCTCACATTTTTAAAATAGCAAATGATTTAGGTTATACAACATATTAATTTCCTAATGTCCTGGTATTTTCAAATTCTACAAAAAACATATTCATTGTGTTAGTTAAAAAATATAAACATTGTAACAATTATTTGTCACTTTTGCATAGCTCATAATCACGTAAAGGTTTATGGAGAAATCTTAATACAATCTCTCCATTTATTAAAACACAGGAAAGCAGAACATTGTCAACAAATGTAGGTGAAATGGCTTTCATTTAAAAATTGACATTCCTAAGTATAGTTACCATGTGTATTGAATTTGGCAGGATATTTGTAATTGCATATAACTTCATTATTTTGAATAAGGCATATATATTATTGTATCTCCAAAATGATTAATATCATAAAAATTTTTATATGAAACGTCACAAATCAAACATCTTGTTAGCGCATCTGTTCTACTTTTATCTGGTAAAGAGCAAATCCATAAAGAGCCACGGCAAGTTAGATAAGTAGGGCAGTCAGGGATGTGAATTAGCAGCAGCTGTGCAGTCAGCGCTCCTGAGCTGCATTCCTTGTACAATAAACCAGTTCTCTTTCCTGATCCCAGTTGCAGTACCAAAAATCTGAAGATAAGTTTCCAAGAAGAAATTAGGAACAAATATGTTAGCTACTGAAAGTAATGCTATTAGCTTTCTCCTGGGTTGCATGCTAGCCTTTTCCTTCTACACTGAAGTTGGAATTTGGGAAATAAACGAATCAGAATCCATGAACCTGATATTGCCATGACAAGCTGTTGAGAACCTAGTTCTCATCCGAAATTAGGAACAACCGTAAACAAATCTGTAATTGAGCCCATTTTGAAAGTTACTTTTAGAAAGTATTAGATTACAGAAGTGATTTTTTCCAAAAGGCCTAGAACAGACTACATAATTTTTAAAAAGAAGAATAAAGTTGGGGACCCATATTACATGGTTTCATGACTTACGATAAAACTAGAATAATCAAGACAGTATGGTATTGATATAGGCACAATATGTAAATTAATGGGACATAATTGAAAGTAAGATAATACACCTACACTTTATGTTCAACTGATTTTTGACGAAGTTGCCAAGGAAATTCAATGGGGAAAGTATAGTCTTTTCAGCAAATGGCTCTGGAACAACTGGATATTCATAGGAAATAAATACCCTAGACTTTTACCTCATGCATCACAAGAATTAGTTTGAAATGGATCATAGACTTAATCAGAATTAATAATTAATAACTAATCAGATTAATAATTAATAACTAATTAATAACTAATTAATAACTAATCAGAATTAGTTTGAAATGGATCATAGACTTAATCAGAAATACTAAAAATATAAAACATCTAAAAGAAAATAACAGGAGAAAATTTCTGTGTCATTAGGCCAGGCAAATATTTCTTAGATAGGACACAAAAAGAATAATCACATAATTAAAAAACGAAGCTGAATTTCATCAAAATTAAATTTTTCTGTCCTTCTAAAGGTACCATTAATAATATTAAAAAGAAGCCACAGCATGAGAGAAAACATGTGCAAAACATATCTGACAAACAACATATTTCCAGATTCTATAAAGGACTCCTGCACATCAATTATGAGAAGGCAACCTAATTTTTTTATTTATTTTTTTTCTGAGGAAGATTAACCCTGAGCTAACTACTGCCAATCCTCCTCTTTTTGCTGAAGAAGACTGGCCTTGAGCTAACATCCATGCCCATCTTCCTCTACTTTATACGTAGGA
Organism: Equus quagga; assembly: GCF_021613505.1. Classification (NCBI taxonomy): domain Eukaryota; kingdom Metazoa; phylum Chordata; class Mammalia; order Perissodactyla; family Equidae; genus Equus; species Equus quagga. The sequence goes on from NC_060272.1 coordinate 29,392,905, forward strand.
CACCTAACACAGCATGGCTTTTGGCCAAACGGTGCCATGTCTGCACCTGGGATCCGAACCGGCAAACCCTGGGCTACCAAAGCAGAACGTGCGAACTTAACTGCTGCACCACCAGGCCGACCCCTAATTTTTTTAATTAAGATAACACTGAGTTATAACACTGTATAAATTTCAGATACACATCATTATATTTCACATTCTTTATAGGCTACATCATGTTCCCCACCAAAAGTCTAGTTGCCATCCATCACCATACATATGTGCCCCTTTACTCATTTCACCCTACCCCAATCTCTCTCCCCACTTGTAACCACCAATCTGTTCTCTGTGTCTGTGTTTGTTTATCTTCCACATGTGAATGAAATCATATGAATTTGTCATTCTCCGACTTATTTCACTTAACATAATGCTCTCAAGGTCCATCCATGTTGTCTCAAATGGCAAGATTTTATCTTTTTTATGGCCAAGAAGTATTCCATTGTGTATATATACCACATCTTCTTTATACATTCATCCTTTGATGGGCACTTAGATTGTTTCCAAGTCTTGGCTGTTGTGAATAATGCTGCAATGAACATAGGGGTGTATGAGTCTCTTTGAATTGCTGATTTCAAGTTCTTTAGATAGATACCCAGTAGTGGAATGGCTGGGCCATATGGTAGTTCTATTTTTAATTTTTTGAGAAATCTCCATACTGTTTTCCATAGTGGCTGCACCAGTTTGCATTCCCACCAGCGGTATGTGAGAGTTCCTTTTTCTTCACAACCTCTCGAACATTTGTTATTTTTTTGTCTTGGCTATTTTAGCCATTCTAATGGGTATAAGGTGATATCTTAGTGTGGTTTTGATTTGCATTTCCCTGATGATCAGTGATGAAGAACATCTTTTCAGGTGCCTGTTGGCTATCCATATATCTTCTTTGGACGACTGTCTGTTCATATCCCCTGCCCACTTTTTGATCAAGTTGTTTGATTTTTTGTTGTTGAGTTGTGTGAGTTCTTTATATATGATGGAGATTAACCCTTTGTTAGATGTATGATTTGCAAATATTTTTTACCAGTTGGTGGGTTGTGTTTTTGTTTCAATTCTGTTTTCCCTTGCCTTGTAGAAGCTCTTTAGTCTGATTAAGTCTCATTTATTTATTCTTTCTATTATTTCCCTTGTCTGAGAAGACATGGTGTCCAAAAAGTTCCTTTTAAAACTGATGTCAGAGTGCACTGCCTATATTTTCTTGTAGAAGTCTTATGGTTTCAGGTCTTACCTTTAAGTCTTTGATCCATTTTCAGTTAATTTTTGTGAATGTGTAAAAGAATGGTCTATTTTCATTCTTTTACAAGTGACTGTCCAGTTTTCCCAACACCATTTGTTGAAAAGACTTTCTTTTTTCCATTGTATGTTCTTAGCTGCTTTGTCGAAGATTAGCTGTCCATAGATGTGGTTTTATTTTTGTAGCCCTATTATTTTTGAAAGTACATATAAACTACTATTTAAACCACTCAAAAATATCTGCTTCTTCTCTTCAAAATTTGGACATTTTCATTTTAAACAAATACTTATTATTAAGTGAGATGAAAGAAAAAAGCTTTGACCAAGGTGTCATGCCTGACAATTTCATTTAAGAATTTTTGCTCTGGAAAGAAAGCAGTCAACTTGCCAGAGGCAAGGAAAGAAAAGTGAAATATCTATAAGCTAATGCTTTCCTCCTCCTTAAGCAAACGGACTAATTTATGTGGTGAGTCATTGAAGATATATATTTTTTTAATCTCTACATGGGATCCAGGGATTTATTTTGAAAAGTTGGTATTAGGGAAAATTTTATTTAATAGGTTAAACTTATCAGATAAAAATAACCAGGATTAGCCCTTGCTTAACAAGGGTGTCTCCAAATTGAAACAGAGAGAAATAGAAAAGTAAACATCTATAATGGGGTGTCTTAGGAAAATGCATATTTAATAAATATCTTTGTAGCACATTGTGAGGTGCCTGACATGGAAGACATTTAATGCCTGTCATGCTAGTAAGCAAACACTACTAATGACGGTGAAGGGTCACATTCTTATCCCCCTTTCAGGGAACACATAGTTAGCTTCCAGTGTAGTAATACTTTCTATTTATTGAGTTTTTACCCTTTGCCAGAGAGAAATGCTTTGTATGTATTTGCTTATTTAATATTCAAAACTACCTTGTCAACTATATAATATTTTTCTTCAGTTATATAAGAAAATTGAAGTTTACCGAAGTTATAACTAACCTGAGTTCACACCATAACTGGTAGATTTTGCATCTGAATCAAGCCTCTCTCTTCAAAGCTATTTTTCTACGTGACATTTCACTCTACTGCTGCCGCTTGGGTGGGAAGAAAAGCCTTCTCAGTTCATCATCTAATTGCAGACACTTTAATAGGCTGACAGAGTGATTCTGGTCCGCCACCTTGCATAAAGCGGGTCTTTGTCTAATAAATTATATATAGAAATATTTCTTGTTGATTTGGCTTTCACATTGTATAAAGCTTTCCTTAGTCATTTGACAGCTTCTTTTCTTTCTTTTTTTCTTTTCCCTTTCTTCAAGTATAACTTTCTATTCATGGTTCCCTTACATCCACACTTATCTTTTTTTTTATTGAATATATTTGACATATAACATTGTGTAAATTTAAGATGTACAAGGTGTTAATTTGATACACTCACATATTTAATATGATTGCTGTTGTAGTGATATTTAGCACCTTTATCACATTATATAATTATCCTTTCTTTTGACAGCTGGTTTTCTTGATAAGATTTTCTAGCTACCTAGTTGTGATGCGAGGACCAGGAATCAAAGACAAATGTTCCTTCATGTCATTTCAAAGATTGTTCAGATTCTCCTCAAAATAAACATTCTGTATAAATATATGTCCAGAAACAGTATCCAAGCTTTCTATGAGGTCTCTTACCTTTGAAATGCTAAAGCACAGGTCAGCAATTTTTTTCTGTAAAGGGCCAGATAGTAAATTTTTCAGACTTTTCAGGCCATATAGTCTTTGTTACAACTATTCATCTCTACTGTTGAAGTCTGAAACAGCCATAGACAATATGGAAATGAATGAACTTGGCAGTATTTCAATAATACTTTATTTACAAAAACAGAAGGCCCAGATTTGATCTGTGTCATTATTTTCCACCCTTTGATCTAAAGCACTGTGTAGACTTCTCATACCCCTTATTGTAATGGATTAAAATATCATGTTAAATGGGATTTGCAAACCTAATTGTTAATTTTCCTTAACTTGATATAATGGTAATATATCTATGTAGTTTTTAATAGACTAGTAAATTCTATAACGGTAAAATACACCAGAAAATAAGATACAGTCTGTTGATTGTTATTAGGTGCTTTGAAAATGTTATCATTGGATTTACCAAAAAAACTGCTTTTTAAAAAATTTTCTACATATGGCTTGAATTATTAAGCAGATTAATATTTTTATTAGACTAATAAAACTCTGAGGAGTCAAAGTCATCATTTTCTAGAGTCATCATTCTCTAGAAATGGGGTTGATAGATTCAAGTCAGGCAATGATGAGTGCTATTTTTGCTTGCTTGGGTTTTAACAGGAACTGGAAGATAAAACAGTCTCGGAAGTTTGCAGATGTTAAATAAAAAGGGGTTAGCAGATCAACGACTGTATGCGAATGCCAGAAGCTTGAATTGCCATAACACTCTTTCTGTCCTTCTAAAACTATATTCCCAGATTAAGGATATAAAAATTTAAGAAAATAATAAACAATAAATACATCTTTTCTGTTCACGGAAAGTGATGTTTTCAAAATACAAGCCAACTAGTGAACTGTTAGAAAGAGTATGATAATAGCAATCAGAGGGACAAAAGTTGTAATTCCTGGGATGTTCTGTTACCAATTCTACATTGATGAACTATGAAGTAAATGTCAACTTTAAAAGGTTTTCACAACAAATATAAACCATAATGAATAAGAAAATACTCCCAGTTTCATCACACTAGATATGCCAAGTAAAATTGTTATTTACTCTCATTTACCAACACTCAGGTTGTAGCAGTGGCCAGAAATGCCTAATTTTGAAGCGATGAATCTCTTCAAGGATGTTTATTCACTAATGTGAAATGAATCTATCTTACATTTTATGAGACTTTTTAATCTTATTTGGGGAGAATTATAAGGTGAAAGTAATTTCATGATTAGCAGTCCTTGTATTAGTTTCCAAAATGTCTAACATTTTTAACACAATCCCCACACAACGGAAAAATCTTTAATAGTGACAACCAATGTAATCTACTTTAGAAGCATTTGTCTCTCAATGACCTAGCATGGATTTATCAACTGTTGTTTGAAAAGTTTATTGAGATTTTTTTAGTTCAAGTATAAATTTAGTAAGAATTATAACGTTTCCCCCAGTAATATACTTGACAAGTCTTACTATAGAATGTCATTGAGTAAAATACTCCTTGCTTTTGTTTTAATGTAGTAGTTTTACTCACAAAGAAATCAGATACTAAGCCTATCAATTGAGCATTTAAACTGACTATCTCAAAAAGGGGAAGAAATTGTCCTGTCAAAAATAGCATTTCACCACTAGCTAGACACTTTTTCAAAGGTTCCCATCTTTCTGGATCATTCGATACCGATCTCATCTCATAGGAGAAGAGAAAGCTTGAGAAATCAGTGATGTTTATATTCAAAGTATCCTTGAAGTTTCAGAGCTCATCAATTACATAGGAAAATTAAATGAATAATTTGGTAATGTTAACATAACTTGTGCAAATCACCCTGCACTCATATTATAAGAACTTATTTGGTTTAATAGTAACTGTACTATACATATATATATATATAAAATGTGTGTGTATATATATATATATAGCCTTGCTTTGTACGCATTATATATACTTTTCTTGCATTTATAATGCTTATATATGCTTTACATGAACATATATATATTATGCATATATATCATTGCTTTACAGGCATTATCTCATTCAGTCCTGACAACAACTCGATGAGGTAAATATATTTTTGTCTCATTTTGTGAATCCAGAACCATAACAAGGTTATGTTACTTTCCCAATTTATGAAACATTTAATTTACTTCCGGCACTTTTCTGAGTATTTTACACATGCTAACTCATATTATGGTCACAGCAACCCTAGGAAATAGACACAGAGAAAAAAACACATCCTATATGAAAGAGCTCCCTGACCAAGTACTACTTCTTTTGCTCCTCTCTGAGACTATCAAGTGATAATACGGCACCCGTCTTTGTATCCCAACATGAGACAGAGAATAGGTGCTCAATAATTATTTTTTGAAAAGATTAAAGGTGAATCGAAAAATGGATAAATTAATAAATGAATATTATGTCCTTGCATTTTACTTTCTATACAGTCTAACAGAGCATGTTTCAAAATATTAACTTGGGAAAGTTGATTAGATATGTCAACTGGGGAGATAGCCCAGTGTTTCACAGTCAAAACTGAGTGAAAGATTCTCCAAATTATTATCAACTGAATCACAAAGTTCTTTTCCAGTGTTAAATGACTAGTGTGAGCACATGTTCTCGGGTAATTTGGTTTAGTTATACCTGGTTCCCCTGGCACCATGATTCTAAATACAAGTTCAAGTGAGATGTGAGTTATAATATCTGCACACTGAGCTCTGTTGTAGGAGCTGTGAGAGGCTCTGGATTACTGTAGCTAAAGGTGAGGGAGTTCCTGTTATCTTTGTCCTTGACTGCCAGATGGACCCACTGTTTTGTTGAAAGGGAGGGGGCAATGTGCCCGGCCTGGGTGAAAGGAGGAGAAAAGAGAAGACAGTGAGGACACTATCCTGGCAGAGAAGGAACATAGCCATCAGCCCAGCTAATAAAAATGATAGCTAATATTTACTCAGCATCCATTACACACAAGTTCATACTATTTATTACCATGTTATGTTTCAGTTTCCTTTAGTGGAGCTCAAAATTAATTTGAAAGTAATGTTTTCTAAAAAAATGAATTTCAAATTTCTACCCTGTGGAAAAAAAAAACAACCCAGGGGATGTATTAGTTTGCTAGGGCAGCCGTAACAAAGTACACGGATCAGGTGGCTTAAATAATAGAAATTTATTTCCTCACAATTCTGGAGGCTGGAAGCCAGAGATCAAGGTGTCAGTAGGGTTAATTTCTTGTAAGACCTCTCTCCTCGGCTTGGAAATTGCCATCTTTTCCCTGTGTCTTCTCACGGCCTTCCTTCTGTGGGTATCTGTGACCCAATCTCCTCTTCTGTATAGTCATATTCGACTAGGGCCCACCACAATGATCTCATTCAAACTTAATTGCTTCTTTAAAGGCCTCATGTCCAAATACGGTCACATTCTGAGGTACTGGGGTTTAGATGTCAACATATGAATTTGGGGGGATACAATTCAGCCCATAACAGGGGACTGTGTAGGGCTAAAGAATCACACATCTGCTAATCTGCATTTTACATCTCATCTTTTAATGTAGACTGACACCTCAGCCCCAAGGCTGTGAAGGGTGTGGGGGAGAGAGTTTCACAGCATCTCTCCTCTGTAAATCCATCTAGAGTAAACTGTGGGAAAGATATTCAAATCAGGGGGAATATTGACAATACGGTATCTTAATCTTCATTCTAATAAAACAGGATGAGAAATGCTGACCATGTTTAGTGAAACATTTTAAAATACATTTTAAAAAAAGGTCATTTCATGAAGTTTTGATGTAATAAGCTGTCATCACTCAAGAATACGGAAGCAGTTAATTCGAGGGAAATGTAGCAGTGCACAGTCAACATTTTTGTGATAAAAATGTTTGCATCTAAATAAGTTTTTTTACATTGACATCCATAATATTTATTTATAAATTTGTAGCAATCCCAAGCTTACCGGTAGAAAATGTCTTATTAGGTAATAGAAGAAGTGATCAACATAACTGAGTATAATCTTTCATCCAATCCTTTTCTGTGCTTAAGGTCTAGAAAAATAAATCAGAAACACCACGTATTTTTCCAACATCTTATACTAGTAAACTACTTACTTCATTTTTTACCTACTCTATGCTCTATATAAAGTAATTTTCAGTTGAGAACTTAATAAATATAAATTCAAATGATATAAATTTAGTTTATCTAATTGTTCATCTTTCATTGAAACACTAGAGGGCACTCTTTCCTTCTGTTAAAACATTCTGGCTCTGAATTGTTCAGTAGAAATATCATAAAGTACTGCCATGTAAAAATAATATTCTTTTTATTTGTCATATTTGTAGACTTGATTCTATATTGAAATCATTTTAATTTTGATTGTCCCGAGAGCCGCAGCATATTGCTTTAAATAATATTCAATTTAGTTGTAGCTAAAACTAATTCTAATATGCTAGAAATTTCAGTGTCACAGAGGAAAGCTATCCTAGTCAAAAACCAGATGTTTCCCTAGTGCTGTAATATTGAACAAAAATAAGACTGTGTTTGACACTGCTTATGTCTATTAAGAATAATCCAGCTTAAATTCCTATATTTAGATATGGTGGTAATTTGTCTTGAATGTGTTTTCTGTTCTTCATGCCCCCCAGTGAATTGCACACTACTGCTGGATTAACCCACTGTTTCAATCAGGAACGAAGTGAGGCCGGGCTACAGGAAAGGATAGGAATTGACGATTCAGTGAGGATCCAGCTAATAATAATAATGGCCAATATTTATTTAGCATCTGTTTATGTCAAGCACTCATCAAAGCATTTTACTTACATTACTTCATTGATATCACATTCAATGTTTTGTGAGTTATTACTATTATTATTCGCATTTTACGAATAACAAGGATACAGTAATACAAGACTAGTAAGTAATCCAACATGAAGGATATTTACATGTTTTGGAAAACTAGGATTTGAATTTCATTCAGTACAGATGAAAAAGAATCAGAATGTTTTCTTGAGGCTTTATCTGCTTGTTTGTAAGGGCGGTGGTTGGGGTGATAGTGCAATGATGGGGGCAATTGGATATATTTGAACACTTGCTAAACTGGAAAATATTCACTGATTTCTGAAGCTTGTTGGTAGTTCCTTAATTATAATCCATTATAATAAGAAATTTGAAGAATTAGATTTATCACCTTGTGTGCTATCTTAAGTCTGTAGTAATTAGGTTGACAACATAAGAGTCAACTGTGGTCCTAGCCCACTCTCCAAATGCTTTAAGGTTGGGATGGGAAAGCACTAAAGGGTAACCTAGAGCAGGAAACTGTCACAGATTTGGTGAGCTCCCAGGAAAGTTGTGCAAAATTCAGACGGGATGGAGAAATGCTGTAGGTCTGCGAGGAGACAGAATCAGGAACTGGCCTGAAGACAGGTGGGTGCTATATGCAAGGCTCTGTCTCCTCAGATGCCAACTCTTCTTTACCCTGGAGGGAATCCTGTGCCTTTCAGTGGCCAAAAAACTATAGGAATCCTAAGAGGATGTTTGCCAAACCCTGGACTCTGACTTAACAAAAGGCAATACTATGGAGGCTCCACGTCTTCATCCGGGTCAAGTCTGAGCCACCCATTCATTCACTCATGTAGTCTCACTCCCGTGTCTAAGTATTCACAGCACACGCACACATATGGACACACACACACCGCAGAATAAACAACAAACATTTGGAAAATTTAAAAGAAAGCATTGCTTTTCTTAGAGGCTTCTGGTAATGAAAATTTTCAGTCATTTATGACCATTTTTAAATAAAATAATTGTGTTTTGCGATAGACAGCAAAATAAAAATCCACTCAGGCTAACGTTTGTTCTTCTACGTGGAGAATTTTTTAAATCTTAGATTTGAGATAAGCTTAGTGGTAGAGATATTATTATTTATGCTTTATTAACCACTAGGGGTGGGGTGGGGAGGGAGATTGGCCCTGAGCTAAAATCTGTTACCAAGCTTCCTCTTTTTGCTTGAAGATTCGTCCCTGAGCTAATGTCTGTGCCAATCCGCCTCTACTTTATATCTGGGACACCACCACAGCCGGCGTGATGAGTGGTGTGTAGATCCTTGCCTGGGATCCAAACTCTCGAACCAGGGCCACAGAAGCAGAGCACACGGATTTAACCACTATGCGGCTGCAGCCGGGCTGGCCCCCTTAATACAATTTTTAGAGGGAAGAGACAGCAGTAAAGAAATTCTGTAGTCTGTGATAATGGAATGGTGGCTATTTTTTAAGCATTTATGTCAATGAAAGATTAGGTACTTGACAGGCAAAATTTCATGATGACTACTTTGAATTATTCCAGCACAAAGAAAAGGGGAGGGATGAAATAAGATTGGCAAAAGCGGTGAACTTGGCAATGTACAGTCATGTGCTGCATAGTGACATTTTGGTCCACTATGAGCCACATATAGGACAGTAGTCCCACAAGATTAGTACCATAAGCCTGGGCTTGCAGTAGGCTATACCATCTAGATTTGGGTAAGTACGCTCCATGATGTTCGCTCAATGACAAAATTGCCTAACAGCACATTTCTCAGAATGTATCCCTGTCATTAAGTGAGTATGACTGTATCTAAGGAGATTTCCAAGAAAGGTGTTGAAGGTGCCACCTGTTTTGTTTTGTTTTTCTTGTTGCCTATACTAAAATTGAGAAGAGGGTAATTAATTAAGTGAAGAACTTAAATTAAAAAAAGAGCCATGGCTTGATAATTTTGACAATTTTGAAAATTCTCAACTTCTTCTGATGGCAAAAGGGAGAGAATTAAGAGATTGTCAGGATAGCATGCTCTAAAGAAAGTGCCAATATGTGATTGTACAACTTTTTCTTAAAACCTCAGAAGAATAAAAACATTAGGGTGTTCAGTCATACAAAGGGCCCTTTCAGAGATTAAGGGTGTGCCTCACAGATCTCAATCAAACCATAAGACCTTTAGAAGGCTTAAGGTTGTGGTCTCCAACCATCTCAGGAAAAGGTAGAGAAATTAGGTGAGGCTTATTTAAAAAATCTGTGGGTTTAGATTTAGTCTAATGGAGTGACTCCCATTGAAATCCATGAGAAACTTACAAGGTTCTTGAGAAAATTATTTTAGCAGAAACACAACCAATTTGAATTGAATAAGACAGAGAGAGTACAAAAGGAAAAGAAGCTGTCAGACCCCTAGGCTTCTACTGGCAGGAAGCTGACTGATAAAACTAATCAGCCACAAACACATGCTACCTTTCAGGAAGAAGGAAAGATTATTCAGAGGGTGGAACCCAGAGGCCAGACTGCCGAGTCAAGAGTCCACTAAGTGGAGTCATAGCACATTATATACAAAGCAAATCATGAGAAGAAAGAGGGTTTCTTTTCTACTGAACTTGTTCCCAGGTTTTAAATCTAATCAGGAACTCCCACCATTTGCTTGGATATATTTCAAAACTTCTATGAATCAGTGACTGCTTTCACCCTCCATTTTCCTCTTTTTCTTTCTTTCTTTTCTTTTTTTTTTTTTTTTTTTGCTGAGGAAGATTGGCCCTGAAAGAACATTTGTTGCCAATCTTCCTCTTTTTGTTTGAGGAAGATTTGCCCTGAGCTAACATCTGTGCTAATCTTCCTCTAGTTTGTATGTGGGTCACCACCACAGCATGGCTGGCAATGAGTTGTGTATGTCCATGCCCATGAACTGAATCCAGGTTGCTGAAGCAGAGCATGCCAAACTTAACCACTAGGCCATGGGGCCAGCCTCAGCATTTTCCCCTTTTTGAAGGGTCATGTCTATAGCCTTTCCCCTCATTGTATGTTGGGTGTGTATGGATAGATAACTAGTCTCTTTAGTTTCAGAAGTCCAACAACAGATGAAATGATGTCCCAGGAGCTACTTAAAAGATTACACCCAGGATGACAAACAACTCTTGGATCTTATTTATATGATGAGATTTTGGACTTTGCTGATGCTGTATTTTTTAACTGATGCTCTAATAACATGACTCTCTTGGGAACTTTGGGATGAGGTAAATGCATTTTGCATGTGAGAGGGACACGAATCAGGGAACAAAGTGTCAGACTATGGAAAACCGATTTTCTTTTTGAAAGATTCTTTTTTGGTGGGGAAAGATTCACACTGAGCTAACATCTGTTGCCAATCTTCCTCTCTTTTTTTCCTCCCCAAAGCCCCAGTCCATGGTTGTGTATCCTAGCTGTAAGTCCTTCTAGTTCTTCTATGTGAGCTGCCACCAGAGCATGGCAACTGACAGATCAATGGTGTGCTTCTGCGACCAGGAAACACACCCAGGCCACTGAAGTGGTGAGAGCGCCAAACTTTAACCACTAGGCCACGGCGGCTGGCTCTGGAAATCAGACTTTAATGTACCCCTCCCTGATCCCACCTCCTGGTGTTTACACACTTGTATAATCTTCTCCACTGAGTGTTGGAGGGGCCTTGACTTGCTTCTAAACCAAAGAAAATGGAGAAAGCAATTTGATATCTCTCCCATGATTATATTACATAATGTAATACTGAGTCTTGCTAGTTGGCTTGTTCTCTTTATCCCTTGCTGACTTTGAGGAAGCAAGTCTCCATGTTGTGAGAGGGCCTATGAGGAGGGCCTTGTGGCAAGGAACAGCAGGTGCCTGTATGAACGGGAGAGGCCTCCGGCTGAGGGCCAGAAACTGAGGCCCTCTGTTTCACTCTTTCAAGGAAACGAATTCTGTCAACAACCAGAGTGAGTTAGAAAGTGGATCTATTGCAAGTGAATTCTTACTTACTCTATGATGAGAACCGAGAAGTGCTAGAACTAAGCCGGGGCAGAAAGGTTGATTACTGCCTTGCCGAGTACCCAGCTAAGCCGTGGCAGGACTCCTGATCCAGAGAAACTGAGAGATAATAAATGTGTGCTGTTTTAAGCTGTTAAGTCTGTGGTAATTTGCTATGCAGCAGTAGAAAATTAATATATTAATGTTGATTTTTCATATTTACCTATATAATCAATCTTTTATGATCACTTTTTCCCCCAGAAACTGAAATTATAGACTTACAAAACATTCAGATAGTATGACTTAACATGATTCAATGAAAGATTACAGTTTTTGCTTTTTTTGGATCATTTTCAGGTTTAATTTAGGAGGTACTTTGTTTGTTTATTTTCAGATTTATTTGGCCAGTGGTGGTTATTTGTTTTAAGGCACTCCAATAATTTTGTTTTTGGACAAAATATTGAGTATGAAAGCACAAGTAGGAAAAAAATCAAAATTGTTCTTGCCTTGGAGAATAGACATGCTGCTTGATTTAAGCATTGATCCACCAGTTATGGAAAACATGAAACAAACTGTATTTAACATTTAATTATGCCTCTGTCTACCATCAATATAGTATAATAATGTTTCCTTTTTTTTTCTGTTGTTACTCTTTACTTTTGTTGCAAATTCTTTGTTCTATTTTGTTCCTGGAAAGATAGAATGCATTTGATTTTATTAATCCATTTCTCTTGATATAGATTAAGGCCTCTTTTAATCTATTAATCATTCTTCTATTCATTTTCTCTTACTGAAGCCAACACTAGAGTAAATTCTTATTTCTTGGTTTTAAAATTCTAAAAATTATTCCAAATAAATATCTACATTAAATTGGGACTATATAAGTAGACACAGTAATCCGATTTGCAACTTGAGTCACTTTAGATTCTTTCATTATTAAAAGGGAAAATATTATATAAAATAAGAAATCAATGAAAATTAATTCTAAAATATAAACATATAAGCAATTATAAAGTATAGATAGATATGTAAAGCTAAGGATAAGAGTCAAATTCTCTATTTTTCTTCTCTTGGCTGTGGTCAAAGCTTTTTAAGACTACTGTGCTCCAAAAGTTTCATTCTGAATGTTTTTATTTCAAATATCTTTACTCAGATAAGTATCTATATTACTATATAAATTTTCTTTTCACCTATGGTAAGAACCGTTCTTATATTATTCTCCTTTTATTTCAGTCATCGCATGTACATGAATTGATTTCAGTATATCTCTTACACAGAAGTTCAGAAATAGGGTGAATCATGATACAGGTGCAAATTCTCAAAATAATATTTAATAATGAGTAAATAATTAAGAACTATTTAAGCAGAAACTGTAGGTCTGCCTCAAATCATAGTCATCTCCCATTAGAAAAAAATTTATGTATAGGAAAGGGAAAGTCTGTGAAGAAATTGAGCGTGATTATCACAGGATAATGGGATAATTTTTGTTCTATTTTTCCTTTTCACAATAAATATTTATAAACACAAACATAAATATTTATTTCAAAAGAAGATAAAATAAAATTCAATTGTTGTAAGAGCACACATGGAGCCCATATCTTAGTTTCTAAATGCCAATTATTCAATAAAAAGAGCCAAGGATCTCTGAAGCAATGGCTAAGTCTTGGATTGGGCAGAAAAAATAAAACATGAGTCTTGAGTATGTTGTTGTTCCGGAAAGTAAAGAAGTTCTAAAAATTGGGGTGGAGGGATTGGGCTCATGGCAAAAGGGCAGAGTTAGCCTGAAAAATCTCCCAATAATCAAAGCTAGAAAAACTTGAGCAACAATGTAAATAGTGATACTATTGTGTTGTAACCTAAAGAATAAAATGAAATTTCATGAGCCCATACTAATATAAATAAATGATTGAATAAATTAATAAAATGGGGGGGGGAGAACAGCCAAATTTCCTCAGAGAAGACTTCCAAATAATATATGTAAAATGAGGAAGATAGAAACTCATCACCAGAATACCAAGGTAATAATTGCTGCAGGCAAGTACCACTGCTGAGTGCTTCAATTAGCAGATGAAACCTTAAGGAAAAATAGAATATGTGCATAACATCAAGGCATCTCCCCAAAATACTCATTAAACACTCTGGTGGCTTTAACGTGTGGCCATAAATTACTCTTCCCACCAGGAGTAGGAGCTTAATTCCTCTCCTCTTCAGTGTGGGCTGGACATACAGTCTTGCTTCTGAAAAAAAAAAATATAGAAAAGAGTAAAAAATGAATTTACAGTGGAGAAACCTGAAGACACCACCTCAACCAAGCGATCAAGGTGAACATCACCAATATTATCTCATGTTGACACCATACGTATCCTCAAATGATGTGATGGAAGAACACTTCACCTTTGTGGTGTTCACCCCCTAAGTGAACAATCTCAGTCTATTTATGAGAAAATATTCAACAAACACAAATGATGGAAATTCTACAAAATACTTGACGAGTACTCTTCAGAAGTGTCAAGATCATAAAAAATGAGCAAAGATTGAGAAATTTTCAGTCTCTGGAGGATGCTAAGTAGACATGACATAAAAATTCAACGTGGGGTTCTGGATTGTATCCAGGAAAAGGGAAAGGACCCTAGTGGAAAAACTGGTGCGTTAGTTTCCTGTTGCTGCTGTAACAAATTACCAGTAATTTAGTTTCTTAAAGCAGTGCAAATTTATCATCTTACAGTTCAGATGTTCAGCAATCTGAAACAAGTCTTCTAAGTAACCCACGGGGTTCTCAGAGTTGCTTTTCTGCTGGAGATTCTGGGGAAGAATTGTATCGGTGAGGATTGGGCACCAATTTTATGCATATTTTCTATCATGAAATGTATTGTTGTATACTTCCACTGTCGTGTCTCAGACTGAAATACAGGTTTTTGTGACAGTTCACTGAGAGGATAAAACTTGATTGTGGTTTCCAAAGAGTTCTATGTTATACACTGTTGCCAAACAGAAGCAGAGAGCAGTATCCTTGTTGTCCTCCTCTAGGTTAGCCCAGAATCAGATCTACATTAATTCTTGGGTTGTTGCTATCAATTTGGATGAACGAACAGGACATAAAAAAGAATACGACTTGAAGATTGGTTATAAGGGCATCTGGTGAAGAAGTATGTGGAAGGACATCTAAGAAAGGGCACCGAGGGGGAGAATAATTGTGTCCCATGTTAATGCGTTCACTAAAGAGAAGGCTCTCAATGATGAAGGGAATAAAATGGCATGTCAATCAGTCCCTTTCCCCAGCTACCCAGTAATTGCTCAGTAATCCCAAGTACAAAGTGACAATGTTTGCAAAGATGGTGACTATGCATCATTTCAATCACGTGGACTTCCCCTCATCAAGAATGGCCTGGGTACTACTACTGACAAAGGTCTAACTTACGACCAGCAGAAAGCAATATTGACGTACTGATATGGTGCCATTTATCTTGGGGACCAGCCAGGACCTGGGGCAAGTTGTTAATAGTGGATTCCTTCATCACGGAAGGGGCAAAGATTTGTCCTGACTGGAATGTACACAATTCTGGATATAGATTCTTGAATATAAGAATCAGTTACAATGTCAGTTACAAGATAACACCCTGACAAGATTGGGTTCTGTCTTAAAGGATGAAGTACGTGCTTTGCATCAGCAACCAATCTATGGAGGTGTTTTTCCATAAGTCAGAATACATGGGACTACATGGGTCTGGAAATCAAGAGGTGGAAGTGAGTGAGGCTTCTGTCACTATTGTAGCTTCTTATTCTCTTGTAGAGTTTTTGCTTTCTGTCCTTGCAACTTTGGGCGGCACTGGTTGGAAATCTTCGTTTCCAATGGGAGAATACTTTTATCTGGGAGCATCAATCAAGATCAGCATGCTGCCTCCCGTTCTAAGCGCCCAGATCCATGAGTCCCTTTTGTTAGTTCAGAGCCATCAACATCAGCAAAGTGAGATTTGAGTTTCAGCTCCCTAGAACTCTTTCTCTAAATTTCTGTTTTAAAGCTTTCAATCTCTTTTCCTTGTTTCCTGCATCTTAGGTTAATTGCTTCCTGAAGTTGCTGCCTCTCTGATACCTTACTGTTCTTTTTTTGCTTCTTCAATAATCTGGTTAACAAATCTATTCCTAGTTAACAATTCTGCATATTAAATTCTGCTATAGTATCTGATTGTTTCTGTTTCCTGACAGGACTGGCCCCTGGCTGATACATTGAGTAGTGACTTATTAAGTTATTTTAGGAATATAAAGCAACTGAAAAGAATTCTACATAAGCAAGTATACAAATTTAAACACTCTGTATCCACTCACAACCATGTGTAATATTTGAATGTATAATTACCCAAATATCCTGGCACTACTTAAGTATATCCTCTTGGTATACAGAAAATAAGATTTTCCATCTTTGGAATTTACAAAATCAAGTTCGAGTTGTAGTAAAAAATTATTAGAGTCAAGTACTCTGGAAATTTATAGGTCAGCCTTACCAAGGAAGAGATATATTCCAAAATTAAAGAACTCAAGGTTATAATATTGAAGTTTTTCACAAGCTTATGAACTAATATATTTTTCAAGTCCTTAGTAAATTAATAAGACCTTGATTAATGGATCTCTACCTATGAAAGTTGATTCATTCTTGTATTCTTAACATGCTGCCAAAATCAGCAGCATAATACAGTGGCTTAAAGCACAGACCATGGAACCAACTGCCTGAGTCCAAGTCTTGGCACTGTCATTTACTAGTTTGACCTTGAGCAGATTACCTAATATGTACCTCATTTTTAAAATAGAGAAAATAATAGCGTTTTATGCCATAGGTTACAGTGATAAATAAATGAGTTAAAATTCTCAAAATGCTTAGAACAGTGATCCCTAACAGAAAATGTGAATTTCCTCAGCAGAATGTAAGTACGCTCCCTGAGTTCAGGGACTCAGGGTTTTTTCCTTTACCTCTCTTTGCCTAGCAACTAAAATGGTTCCTGGCACATAGCAGGCTCTCAATTATTCATCTTTGAATGATTGAGTGCGTAAATGAAAACCAGACTGCAGAGACTTCAGAAGTTGAGAGTGAGCCGTAGACATTGACAATTCACCAAGAAAGGGGCATCCTGGAAGAATGTCACCTGCTTTCCCCAGATAACACACCTCCCTATCAACGTAAATAATAAATTTTTCATGTTAGAACAATTTTAATGTTTCATAAAATCATTTGTTCTCCATTAGAATCCTAGATGAAGTGTTGTTGCCTTTAAGTTAGACACTTCCTCTAGTGTCAGAAACACACAAAATTACTTTTCCAATCGAACATCCTTCAAGTGTTCGTGTCCAGAATTATTAACATAATATTTGTCTTGGTATGACTTCAGATGAAACTAGGGTTGTCATAATTGTTGGCTGCAAGGAGGATTTGAAAAATGTTAAATGAAGCTTCTAAGCAATTACACAAGTAAAATTTAGGCAACCACTCTAAACGTAACCCAACAAATCATATGACAATATATTGCATGCTGACGTGTTTTCTCTCTTAAAGAATAATGACCTCTTATAAGAAAATACATGTTGCTACTATATGAAATGAGCTTCCTCATGCTTTTCAAGACTAATTCGTTGTAGAAGTTTGTATCCATCATCATCCTCTTTATCACATAAATTCTAACTTGACCTAACTGTAAAAGGATTGTATAACTCAATTATATTGTGCAGTCCAATTCCTTTTAGTGTACAAGAAATACTACATAGTGTTCAGTACTCCTCTATTGCTGGCACTGCGCAGTTTGGGGATTTGAGTGTATTTTAAATACAGTTGTAATAGTGGTGAAAGGAAATACCTTTTTTTGAGGAAGAACATAAATTGGTCCTAGAATGATCTACTAAACCATAGGAATAAAAAATGAGTTAATGAATGGGTAAAAATTACTTTAAAAAATGTATATGCACAAATCAGTGAGCTTTAAGGGCTTTCTAGATAAACATACCTAAATGCATAAAACACACCATAAGACTTAGGTTTAGCTTTTCCAGCATTTGTCATATCATGGACCAATACCAAAGTTAGGGAAACAAGAATTGAGAGAGTTAAAGACAAAGGCAGAAAATATTAGTAGCAAAATGGCATATAAATCACAACCACAATAAAGACTCATACTTTAATCAATTTAAAGTAACTTGTATTTTCAAAGATTAAAACAGTAATAGTGTATCCAAGTTTTGCTGCATAGTTCTTAATGTATGCTTTGTTCCTTACAAGATCATTTTCCTTCTGCAGATGATAGCAATAAAAGTATCATGAAAATATTTTACCACGTTATGGGCATTAGGGAAAACACCACAGTGGCTTCTCTGAAAGAATAATGCCCACCCTTCCCAAGGCCAACCATGTACTGGGGAGGTTTCTCCCTTTGGCATTTCCCTACTCTCTTCATCAACCCATTTCTAACACATCCCAGCCCCCCAAAAACTCCGCAGAGATACAGAGTGACAGAAACACATATGCACCAATTCCTACTTTCCTGCTAAAAACCGAATTGGAACCCAAAAAAGACTTAAATATTTTATTTTTCAAGTCAAATAATCTCTCTTTGAATAGACTTATTTTCAACAAAATAGTTTTGACCTTTTTCTTTAAAGTAGAAAGTAAGGGGATAACAAGAACAACACAAATGCAGCAGAGATGAAAGGATAATCTATGATTTCAAACAAATAAATTTCTAAGCCTTTTAACCCATTAAATGATAACAAAGCACCAGGGAGAAGAAACCTACAAAGCACTTCAAGAAGACTAAGTTGCCCATTGAACTTGCAGTTGGATTATTTACTTGGAAAGAGCAGAAAATAGAACAAAGGTTAAAACTTCAAAACTGTCACGTTTATTTTGTCAAATAGCACCATGACCTGTTCTTCAACATAGCCTTTATATTCAGGAAATATTTGTACCTTTGTCATAAAATAATCTCATTACTCATTGTAACAAAACTGCTGGTGGTACATTTTATTTTGCAGTAAAAAAGAGCAAGAACCAGAAAACTTTTTCTGTTAAAGACCACGAAGCATAATATTTTAGGCTTTTGTAGGCCACACGGTCTCTCTCAGAGCTACTAACTGCTGCCCTTGTCATAAAAGCAGCCATAGGCAGTTCAGAAACAAGTGGGTGTAGTGGTGTGCCAATGAAACCTTATTTACAGAAATGAGCAATGGACTGAACTTTTGCCCACAGTCATAGACTGGCAACTTCTGTGATTGATACTTGCCGTAAGTGTCCCATGTTTATAACTCTAACTTTTCATGACTGATTTAATATTGTTTTTAAAAATAAATCAAAATGTTTGCTGTCGTCTGTTCAAATTCTCATTTAAAAATATTTTATATGAGGATGTGTATATCTTTCTGACACATTACACTTCTTCATGTTCTAGGCACTACTGTATTTATAATACACTTTTGTTGCGGTAATATTAATTTTTGCTGTTAGGTTAACAATAGAAAGTTTTCTGGGTAGAAATGCAGAAGATCATGTAATTTAGAGAATGTTAGAATTCGAAGTTGAAGAAATTATTGTAATTCATACTTTTCAACTTAAAGATAAAAAATGAGTCTCTCAGTTTGGAAATTAGTTGATGTCACTCTTCAGTTGCGAAAAAACAAGGATTTGACTTAAAACTCACAGCACTTTCCTCTCTGACTCATGGAATTATTTGTTTTTTAAGAAAAGAATATTTTCTTTTCTCAATTATCCTACCTTAGATATAGGTGACTTTATGTTCATTTTCTTAAATACAGATTTTATTCCTTAAAAATTAAAAAATATTCTTTAAAAAATTTTGAAAGAATTTAAATATCCTTTTAAAATCTCAAATAATTTTCTATAACACAGAATGACTAATAAATAAGTAATCTTGCCTATTTGAACAAAAATATTTCTAAATGTTAATTATCTTTATGACATTTAACTTCAACTTTCATATCATGTATTTATTTGGAGATTTTTCAGTCTAAAATGTTAATTATTGATACTGCTTCATACTTATAACGTGTATTTTTATTTAGAACATTACAATTTTCTTTTAGATTTAAAACCAATAGCATCCCAGATGTCCTAAAACAGGATATAATAGTGTTTTTGTTCAAAAACTAACAAAACAAAAAGTTGAGAAAGGCTACTGCCTCTTCTCTGCTTCTGTTCACAGCTCAGACCTTTCCTAGGAGGACGGGATAGGTTAGGAGTCGTGTGGAAACTGTGCCCCGTCCTCTCCTGCCTCCCCAGGAGCAGCTGCCCACACACAGACAGAGCAATTATTCCACTGCAGCACATCTCAAAATGAATCATAGCGGCCTCTAACTTACATTAATGTCAGCTCTCACTGCAGAGGCCAACGAAAAGTGCCAAATTATATCTTTCTTAACTCCAGATTTAGAGCCAAGGCCACATGCTCTCCAGGAGTTTGCCTGGGTAACTAATTATCCTTCTTCGTTTATCCCTTAAAGAGAGTTGGACCCAGAAGACTCCATCTGGGTGGCAGTGGCAGTGGTTTGCAGCTGATCTTTCCCATGTTATCAGTGGCAAGTAGTGGGATTCTACAGTGCAGAAGTAGCTGTGGTTCATGTGAGTGTGAGAAACTCAGATTTGGGGCGGGGTGGTGTTTAGACCCACCAAATCTGTCTAGCTCAGCAGAATGAACTAATCGACACATGGGCCCAAGGAGCTTCCTTAGCAAGCAAACCACAGAGGAGTGAATCCATCAACTTCTAATTGGAAATTGCATCTTTTTGGAGGATCTCTGATGCAATGAGACTTTCCTGATGGGCATCAGCTGACAGGATAATACACAATGCAAGCAGAGTATGGAGGGGTTCAGGAAACCACAACCTGCCATGGGGCATATCATATTAAAAGCAAAGTCCTTGCTATATTATAAAGAAAGTAGTTGGAGTATTGGATTTTGTCAAACACCTTCTTCACCATCTGTTAGAGAGGGGATTTTCTGTTTCAATCAATTCCATTTACAGACTACCAATTGTTGAATCCCATTTACATTCTTGGCTAAACCTACCTTGATAAGGATGTAATATCATTTAATATCCTGTTGGACTTTGTTTGCCAATGTTTTATTTAGTATAATTTTGTATCTATGATAATAATTAAATTGGTGTATAATGCTTGATATGTGCTATCACTATTGGTATTAGAATCATCCTTATGTGCTAGGTTCATAATATAAATTGAGGAACTCTATTTTAAAATCATAAAATGTACTTATATTTTACTGGATAAAGGTATCCAGATAATTTCCAAATTTCTTTTACTATTGTAAAAATCATCCTTTATTGTGTTTATTTTATTTTATTTTATTTGAGGAAGATTAGCTCTGAGCTAACATCTGCCGTGAATCCTCCTCTTTTTGCTGAGGAACCCTGGCCCTGAGCTAACATCCGTGCCCATCTTGCTCTACTTTATATGTGGGATGCCTACCTCAGCATGGCTTGTCAAGTGGTGCCATGTCCACACCCAGGATCCGAAACGGGAACCCCAGGCTCCTGAAGCGGAACGAGCAAACTTAACTGCTGTGCCACCAGGCTGGCCCCTTATTTGATTATTGATGCATGGAGATGCTACTAGTTTTTGAAGACTGATAGAACATATATTGTTTTCTTTTTTTTTTTAAAGATTGGCACCTGAGCTAACAACTCTTGCCAATCTTTTTTTTTTTTTTTCTGTATCTCCCCAAATCCCCCAATGCATATTTGTATATCTTAGTTGCAGGTCCTTCTAGTTGTGGCATGTGGGACGCCGCCTCAACATGACCTGACGAGTGGTGCCATGCCCTCGCCCAGGATTCAAATCGGCGAAACCGCAGTGGAGAGCGCGAACTTAACCTCTCGGCCACGGGGCCAGCCCCACTGTTTTCTACTAAGAATTTTAATTAACTATTTTTTTGTTTTCGATATTGTTCATTCTCTTATTAATATCAGGCAGATCTTTAGTCTATCAAGGTATTGCTTGCAATCAATCTCATTTTTCCTTGTGGAAATGTTCTGATATAAAACAACTGCCTTCTGGGTCACTGTCATGCTAGCCTTTCTTTTCCTTAATTTCCTGGTTATCTGTACACATTTTCTGTATTACATGTATTTTTCTTTCTTGATTTTAATCCCTAAGTAACTTCCTTGGAAAGGATGCAGGTGACGTAAACAATCTGGGTCTTTGCATTTCTGAAGATACAGTTATTTGTCTCTCATACTTGTTTTAGTTTGATTTTCTCCCCTCTGCTAGTTTTTACATCTTACGTTTATCCTTGAGAGTTTAATTCCCCTCCCTTTAAACTGTGTTGGCCTTAGTCACTTGCATGACCAATAAAATGCAACTAAAATTATGCGATAGCATTGCAGAGGCTAGATTATAAGAAAGCTTACAGCTTTCACCCAGGCTTCTTTGAACACTAAGTCACCAGCCACCATGTAAGAAAGTAAATGATCCTGAGACCATGGTGAGAAGGTAGTTACACGTAGGTGCTCCAGAAGATGTACAGCTAAGCCTAGCTTTCCAGCAATCCCCAGCAATTTACCAGACACATGAACACATATTCGAATCTCCAGACCAGACTCTCCTACATATAATCTCAGGTAACCAGCCTTTCCAACAACTAATCCAACAGGTATCACCTAGAGTTGAATTGCACAGCTGAGCCCTGATGAAATTGACACCAAGAATTGTAATATACAATGAAAATGGATGCTGTCAAAAGCTGCTGAATTTGGGGGTAGTTTGTTATGCAACAAAAGATACTACCCAGTCTCCCGTTTCAGGGCAAGCATTCCCTCTGCTTTTTATCTAGTATACATAGACCCCTTTATCTCCTCAGGCCTGACTCCCTAAACTTGTCACATCAAAACTCTAATATCACTTTCCCAATGTTGCCTCTAATCGTGCCTTTGGAATTTTAATACGTACTATGTGGCCACTCAGCGTTTCAATTTCCCTTAATCTTCTCTACTAAATTTTAAAAATATTATATGACTTTTATATTCATTGTGTCTATGATTTGATTGACTACCCTGTTGGACTACAACCAACGTAAGAACAAAGAATTTTCACTGTTAAATTTATTCCTGTATCCCCAGAGCCTAGAACAGTGCCTCAATGATGAATACTCAAAGAATACCTGTTTAGTAAATGAATAAAAATTGTGTCAAAGTAAAAATGCAAGTAAAGACAGATAACAAAAGATAAAGACTAAAATGTGACCAATGAATTTAGTAACTGGGATGTCACTGGTGACATTTGAAGAGGAAGGTCTTTGTCTAATGAAGCTTTAACCATTTTGCCATAGTTGAACGGTGAAAATAGAGATACAAGGATTCTCTAACCCACTTAAAAAGCCAGGCACTCAAGAGAAGGGAAAAAATAAGCAGTAGCTAAAAGGAGATATAGGAAATAGAGAAGAATTGATTTTAAGAAAGAACAGACATGGACCTATTTCTAAACTGAGGCAAGGGAATCAAGAGACAAGCATTTGAGAAACACGAAGTGAATGGGGATTGCTGATGGAATAAGATTCCTGAGGAAGAAGGAAAGACAGAGACAGTAGCACAAGGAAGAGGGAATCAATTTGAAACACTTCTGGTACCAGGAGAGGAGAAGCGACAAATAAAAGGAGATGAAATGACTTTGGCCATGTGATAATGACAGGAAAGTTGAGAAAGTCTTACCTGATGACTTTCAGTTTCTTTGTTAAATAGTAGGTATTGTCAGCAGCTCAGAATGACATGGGGACTAATGAGTAGGAAGACTCCAGATAGGAATGATGATTTGAAATAATTTTTCAAAGAATTAAGAAACAATTAGCATGAAATTTCAAAATATAATTCCTAGCACACAAGACTCATTAAGTGTGCTGCTCCTTTTTCTCTTCTTTCCTTCCTTTCATCCAGGATGGGAATGTGAAATACAGAGGGAGAAAAAGAAGCAAGTAGAGTAATTAAAAATAATGTTACTTCAATATTTGACAGCTTCCGAATGGGCCAGGACTCAAACTGTGTTAGATGCTATCTGTTGGCACATAAACCCATTTTCACTTACTTTGTGTAACTTTCCTGACCCTGCCAGCCCCAACTCCTCCCCCATCTCCCAGTTAAAAATTATATTTCCCAGACTCGTTTGCTTCTGTGGCTCTGAATTTATTCTGGACTCTATCAAGAGATGTTCTCAGTAGAGAATTGGTGAACATATGGGATGTGATAGAAGAAATACAAAGCTTAAGAAGTCTTCAGGGGACAAAAGCATACATGTATATATATATATATATACAGAGAGAGAGAATAAATGTAGGAAAATTGAAGGGTCAATCTAGACTGTATAATATTTTATCAAAAACATTACACAAAGAAAGAACAGAAAAAATGATGGAGTGAGAGTATTATGAAAAAAGTAGTATGAGAAACACTTTCAGAATGATTGAAAGGGCAAATGTTTGCCAATTCAAAGAACTCTTCAAATTACCAAAAATATGAATGAAATGAAGACCAAAACCAAGGCGTGCCACACTGAAACTGCAAAACCCCAGGGACAAAAAGAAGACACTGAAAGGTCCAGTAAGGGACATGGGTGGAGTAACATTGAAAGAATTAGATATAGTGATGGCACTGGAATTTGAAGCAGCAGTTCCAAAAACACAAGACAGCCAAGAATCTACGTGACCTTCTAGTCAAGTACCCAAATCCAGTAGCTATCCCATATGGCAAGTTCTCAGAAAAGACTATCTAATTGACACAGTTTCTCACAAGTGCCTACCTTGGTTCTAAACAACTATGGCCAGGAAGAGTCACTTTGTTCTCAAGTTTGCCCAGTTGAGCTGTTGATAGAGGGAGATGCTCTTTAAGAAGACGAAGAAAACAGACAGAGGAAATTATCAGCAATTATAGTACAGGGGGACTATAGAACAAAATCAAATGAAACTGTTAAGTAATACTTATTTTAGCTCTTTCTATCATTTTGTTTTATTTTCTTCAAAATTTGTTCACCTGTGACAAACAAGAAGCACACAGAAACAACTAAGTATCATGGTCAAAGTAGTGTTCTGAACTTGAAGTTAGAAAATGTATTGTATTGTTCTTGTTTTTCCAGATAAAACTATTTCTTTGGAAATGATGAAAGTGCTATACCAGGTGTACAAGAACTATAGAAAAACAGGAAAGCTGTCAGTCGTTTTTGTTCTCTCTGAGTACTAAAGCACAATATGATCCCATTGAAAATTAACAGTGTTACATGATACTGCCATTGTATTAGTCAGGGTACGCCAGAGTAACAGATTTATATACATATACAAAGAGATTTTTATAAGGTTTTGGCTCAGGTGATTATAGAGGGTGAGAAATCCCACCATCTTCCCTCTGCAAGTTGGTGACTCAGGAAGGCCAGTGGTGTAGTTTGAATGTCTGATAACTGGAGAGCCAATGGTTTAAGTTCCATTCTGGGTTTGAAGGCTTCAGAACCTGGCGCACCAAGGACAGAAGAAGATTAATGTCCCAGATCAACAATCAGGCAGAGTGAATTCCTCCCTTTCTCCACCTTTTAATTCTATTCAGACCCTCAATGGATTGGAAGATTTCCACCCGAATTGGGGAGAGCCATCTGCTTTACTCAAACAATTCAAATGCTGCTAATCTCTTCCAGGAAACATCTTCACAGACACACCCAGAAATAATGTTTGCCCAGCTATCTGGGCATTCTTTGGCCCAGTCAAGTCGACACGTAAATTAACCATCACATCCATCTTTTAGATAACAGAATCAAAGTTAAACTCTGGATGCCTATAGTATTGCCTACATTTGCATCAATTCAACTTAATTATAAAGAAAAATCAATATCATCTTCATTTTTCTGAGTCTTCTGGTAAGTACAATACAGGATGTTTCTTTAATACGTGATTTGTAAGTGAAAATTAATTATAAACATTCCATATTAGCACTGTGTTTTTAAGCCTAAGTGACAGGATCTGATAGAAATGCATAGAGGTGGCATGTACAGCAAATGGGGGATGGATAACTTACCAGGAAGAGTCCAAGATCTAGCCAGAAGACATGAGTCTAGTTAAGGACGAAAGCTAATAGAATCATGCATAAAACCAAGTCCTGATAGATACTATGATGGAGTTGAGAGAGAGAAACAAAGAGCCAAAAAGATAGAGAATAAAGTCAAGGCAGTAATCAACTGGCATACAATATGATACATTACTGCTATCAGTTACTATATGCCAAGGACTGAGTTAAACATTCTGTGTACATTTTTTTCTCTCTCTCTCTCTACAATCCTATGAGAAAGAGGAAGTGTGGAGGCAGTGACTTGGGGAAAGTATTTAATATGCCAAAGATCACATAGCTATTAAATGATGGGATTGGCACTTAATCTATACTTCTCAAATGCCATTACCAATGTCCATTACCAACACACTGTGGTAAACAAGGAGAGTACAGGAGGGACAGACATTCTTTTTGTGAATATCACTTGTTTTGCTGACTTCTGTTGCCCTCTCGTTCATTTGGCAATGATGTGCTGGTAAATGTTTAAGGGTTCTGGGATTGGAGAGATCTCTGATTTGAGGCCTTCAGTGGTTTCTAATGTGTAAGTTCTCCCACTAAGGCTGATTTCAAACTACGAATCGAAAGTCACTGAAAGCAGAGTTGGCTTTGCTTTCTTAGATTGCTCCAGCCTGCTCAGCAAAGAGCTACGGGAAACTTCTCGATTGGGTGTTTCTAGTTTGCGAATTACACAGAACCAAAAGGCAGACAGAGCTGGTTATCACAAAATATAGTATTTTAAAGAGCAAGAAGAGTGGATAATTATCCATTTCAAGGAGTCATTTTGGTGAGTCAATGGGGCTTACTTGACAAATATAGTTTGTTATGCTTTGATGGTTTTAGAATGAAAACCCCATTTAGCAATATTCTTATTCATAATGGACCTCTAGGACCATCTATACTTTGGCCCTGGTTGACACCCATGAAGCGGCTATATGTCACATTCCATAATGTGGGAAGCTAATGAATGTGCAGCTATGAAGAAGTGACACAGGACATTGTAAGTCCCAATGCAATCATTCAAAGATGCTCTGCCATTGCTCAAGAGCCATCAGTGGACAATTCCTTCTTTGATAGGTCATCTGATTTGAGGATGAGGATTTATACATTTCATTCAACTGTTAGAAGAAATGAAAGCTCTTTGGACTTAAGGTTGGTAATATCCACAAATTAGAAAAAAGTAAAATAGAATAATGATTAACATATATCTTTCAATAGACTTCTATTCCAGTATTTTTCATTCCTATGTTTCTTTTTGTCCTCATTTGCTTTTATTTCTGGCATCTATTTGTATCAACTTTCTTTTTCTTCTCTCTGAATAGCTTTTTATCCTGCTATTCTAATGATTATATTTTACTGTCTTAATATCCAATTCCTATTAGCAGCAAAGCCTCATTTTGCTTCTAACATGAGGCAAAAAATATTATTATTATTTCCATTCATTCTGTAGCAATCTGACACAGTTGGCTTTAGTATAAAGCTCCTGGCTGGTCACCAAGCCACTCTCCCACACAGCCAGCTATTCACAATCAGTACAAATCCCTCAATTCAATTTTATTCAATGCAGTTCAATTCAAAGTGGCTCAATTCAATTCAGTTCAACTCAGTCTACCACATGCTGGTGCCAATTCTAATTGTTTCCTCTTCTTTTTCTTTATTTCCCTCTTTTGTGTGTAGATGATCAAAGCATACATGAGAAATGGATCTGGTAATTTGACCAATCATTCATTTGTCCTTTCTTTGGAAAGTGCATGTTTACAATTGTACATCACTCTTGACTATTTCCAGTTTTCCATACACATGTTATTTAATGCATCGATACTCTTTCCTTTAGCACTTTTTAATATTTATTTATTACTTCTTCCAGAAGTGTTCCCTTTCTTCAACTTGCTCGGTGAACTTTCCATGTTGACTCCCAGTGATAGTTTTTTTGTTTTACAAGGTCAAGAACTTACATAATAGTAACATTTGTATTGCAATAATGTTAATTAAGGGTGATTTTTGTTTCTAACTCAGCTTTTATTATACATCAGGACAAAAAAAACTCTCATATATTCTGTCATAATTCTGTCACAATTACACGGAACTGAAACTCCTGAATTATTCCTACCATTGTGTTTATCATATTCCTTTCCTGTGTGTCCATTTTTCTTTCTCTCCATGTCTTTGTACAAACATCAGGTCATTTACTCCTAATGTTCTTACCTATACTTTTTATTTCCTGTAAATTAAAAGAATCTGTCCAATATCATTTTCACTGAGTGCTTTAGGCCAACTTTCTCTATTTTTGAAAACTAAGAATTACCCCTCCCCTGTTTTTACATCATCAGTAAACTATTTTCTAATTTATACAATCATTGAATTTCATTTAGAGTTTCTAAATAAGATTATGCTTCCATTTTTGGTTAGTTTTGAATTCTGAGATATTTTTGTAAAAGTTATCTATATTATTAATATATGAAATTGCTACTTTATTACAAACAGTCTGAATAGTGGACATATCTATATTTGTATTTTATAACAACCATGAAAGTGTTAGTAAGGAATATCAATAACTATTTACTAGGAGCAATTGAATTCAAGGCAATATATTTCAGTGGATCTATAAAATACAGTCCTTGCTTTACATGGTAAATGTTCTCCTGTCACTCTTCCCTAGATAAGCAAATGACACCACCATCAACTGATTGGCTCTGACTGGACTTTAGAATTCACCCTTGATTCCTCTCAAGGCCTCATACTCAGCTTCTAGTTCATCAGCTACAAAATATGTGTAAAATCCAGTAGCTCCTCGTTAAGAATCTCTTCCAATTTTTCTAGCTTCTTCCAGACTGCAAGTTATCGTCCTCTCTAGTCTCTGTTTTTACTGTTGCCTCAACATAGCCCATTAGCAGACAGAATAATGTTTCCAATACGAAATCCACTCATGCCATTTCTTTCCAATGACTTCCATAGTCATTGGATTAAAAGTGAAATTCCTAATCATGTCTTGTAAGGTCCTACAGCATTTGGCCCTTATCGGACTTTATGACCTTGACGTTTTCAATTCTCCAACTCACTTAGCTCCATCCACAGAGACTTTCTTTCTATCCCTGGAGCATCTTATATTCACTTCCCTTTTAGGGCCTTTCCACTGACTCAGTGTCCTTATGTCTGGAAAATATTTCTCTTAGGTGTTATTTTGGATGTTTCTTTCCCCTCATTTAGGGCTTTGTTTAAAAGTTATCTCCTTGAAGACATGAACAGACATTTCTCCAAAGAAGATATACGGATGGCCAATAGGCACATGAAAAGATGCTCATCATCGCTGATTATCAGGGAAATGCAAATCAAAACTACACTAAGATATCACCTTACACCCATTAGAATGACAAAAATATCTAAATCTAATAGTAACAAACGTTGGAGAGGTTGTGGAGAGAATGGAACCCTCATACACTGCTGGTGGGAATGCAAACTGGTGCAGCCACTATGGAAAACAGTATGGCGATTCCTCAAAAAATTAAAAATAGCACTACCATACGATCCAGCCATTCCACTACTGGGTATCTACCCAAAGAGCTTGAAGTCAGCAATTCCAAAAGTCCTATGTACCCCAATGTTCATTGCGGCATTATTTACAATAGCCAAGACATGGACGCAACCAAAGTGCCCATCAACAGATGAATGGATAAAGAAGATGTGGTATATATATACAATGGAATACTACTCAGCTGCAAAACAGAACAAAATCGTTCCATTTGCAATAACATGGATGGACCTTGAGGGAATTATGTTAAGTGAAATAAGCCAGTTAGAGAAGGATAATCTCTGTATGACTCCACTCATATGAGGAATTTAAAAATGTGGACAAAGAGAACAGATTAGTGGCTACCAGGGGAAAGGTGGGGTGGGGGGTGGGCACAAAGGGTGAAGTGGTGCACCTACAACACGAATGACAAACATTAATGTACAACTGAAATCACACAAGATTGTAACCTGTCATTAACTCAATTAAAAAAAAAAAAAGAAAAAAAATAGTTATCTCCTTGAGGAGACCTAGCCTGACCATGCTGGCCAAAGTAGACACCTTCTAGCAAATGTACTCTCTTTTCTATGTTCCTTTTTTCCAAAGTAAGTTTTACTGTGTCAAGCTTTAGAGCATTCATAAAACTCAAAGTTTAGATGAAAGGGATGTTTAGATTAGGTTTCTACCATAACTCTTTGCTGAATTTGCAGAGGTAGCAGAAACAGACTACAGAGCTATGATTTTCTAGACTGTATTTTGGGAATCTGGGACTGAGAGGTTTACCCCAAAGGGGAAGCATAAATTAATACAATTTTAACAGTTCCAATATTTTTGTTCAACGAGATTCAATTTTCGCACTTTGAACTAGCAGAAATGTTCTCCTTTGTAATGATCCTCTGAGCCCAGCCCCTAAAAAATGAGGCTAGAAGTCACAATGTCAGCCTGCTGATTTGTTTACTTTTTTTCTACCTTTATTTAACAGAGCCTTCCTCCCTTACTAAAATATCTCTCTAGTTTCTTATTTGTATGTTTTTGAGTTTTTCTGAGCAGTAACTATCATGGGAAGAAATTGTTTAAATGTGATATTGACAATGGGGGGAAAGGATGAAGGTACAAAGAGTTTTATAAGCTTACACAGAAAAATGACAAGAGGTGTTTAATGAATAATAACAATTGAATTCTACATGTCTGAGCTAAGAAAAAAATATGTGATTAAACATAAAGACAGAATAACATTTACTAAGTATTTGAACACTTTATATTTGTCTTAGTCTGCTCAGGCTGCTAGAATAAAAATACCATAGGGGCCGGTCCGGTGGCGCAGGGGTTAAGTGCACATGTTCCGGCTTCGGCAGCCCGGGGTTCACCTGTTGGGATCCCAGGTGCGGACATGGCACTGCTTGGCATGCCATGCTGTGGTAGGCATCCCACATATAAAGTGGAGAAAGATGGGCACAGATGTTAGCTCAGGGCCAGCTTTCCTTAGCAAA
Source organism: Equus quagga (assembly GCF_021613505.1). Classification (NCBI taxonomy): domain Eukaryota; kingdom Metazoa; phylum Chordata; class Mammalia; order Perissodactyla; family Equidae; genus Equus; species Equus quagga. Next base: position 29,423,696 of record NC_060272.1, read on the forward strand.
GAAGAGGAGGATTGGCAGCAGTTAGCTCGGGGCTAATCTTCCTCAAAAAAAACAAAAAAGTACCCTAGACTGGGTGATTTAAACAACAGAGATTTATTTCTCACAGTTCTGGAGGCTGGAAGCCTGAGATCAGAGTGCCAGCATGGTTGAGTTCTGGTGAGAACCTTCTTCCTGGTTGGCAGATGGCCGTCTTCTCACTACATCCTCACAGGGAGAAAGAGAGAAAAGACGAGCTTCTTGTGTCTCTTCTTATAAAGGCACTAGTCCCATTGTGAGGCCTCCAATCTCATGACCTAATTGCATCCAAAGGCCCCATCTCCAACTATTGTCACATATGAGATTAGATTTCAACACATGGATTTTGGGGAGACATGGTATTCAATCCATAGCAATCTTGTTACTTCTAAGAAATTTAAATAATTTAAACTCTGTAAATCTTAGTTTTCTCATGAGCAAAATGGGGATAATAATATTTTCCATCTGATAGGTTTGTCTTGAGGCCTTACAACAATAGAGACAGTGACAGAGACAGACACTCTCAGCATTCCTTTGTGGACAGTATAATAAGGAATCATGTTTATCATAAACCTTATAATGAATTAACATTTCTAATTAATATGCCAGGCCTGGTGGTCTAGTGGTTAAGATTTGGCGCTCTTGCTGCCATGGGCTGAGTTCGTTTCTCTGTCAGAGAACCACACTACCTGTCAGTCACTTGTTATACTGTGGTAGCTACATGTGGCTGTGATGCTGAAAACTGTGCCACCAGTATATTCAAATACCAGCAGGGTCACCCATGGTGAACAGGTTTCAGTGGAACTTCCAGTCTAAGACAGACTAGGAAGAAGGACCTGGTCACCCACTTCCGAAAATATTGGCCATGAAAACCCCATGAATAGCAGAGCACTGAAAGGTGAGACGATGGCACAGAAAGACTGGGCAAGGTTCTGCCCTGCTGTCCACAAGGTCGCTAGGAATCGGAATCGACTTGGCAGCACTAACAACAAAATTAATATAGAATTAATCTGAACTAAAAATTATGCTTTGGAAATTAAAATGAACATTTCCCATTGAGTTCTAGTCTTACCGTAGTTAATTCTGGAGTTTTTAGTTTTAAAATTTAAAGTTTTATTTCTTAGCTGCTAAAAACAAATTAGAAAAAAATTAGGTAAAGAGAATCAAAGGGAAGACAAAACTAACTACACGTATATGTTACCATTTGATTAGTGATTATCTAAAATAAAAATGTCATTTCAGATAGGAACAAGTTTTCTACTAAAATGCTGATGTTGTATCGTAGCTCACATGAAATTGTGGAGTCAATTTTCTATAGAAGCACCATGAGAGACATTATCTGACTCGAGATCACTTCCGTGGCTTTCTATTCCTTCTTCCTCTAAAGAATCCCTCCTCACAATATTATTGAGTCAGTGTAACATGTTTTATGCGTATGTGTGTGTAAATTAAATAAAGTAATATATAAAAAGTGTGTAGGATAATATGGAGTGTGTCATAAGCATTCATAAATGGTAGCTGTCATTATTATTCTGACACTAAATCCTGTGATCATTTCATCACATGATCTTATCATTATGTCACTGTTGGTATCACCACTGAGAAAATTTACCTGCTGAGAGATCTCTATTTGTTTAAAGGCTCCAAATTAAGCTTTTAAAAAATATGGTATTTATATCACAGAAATGTTTACCTGTTTTATTTCTTTAAGTAAATTACATCTTTGACATTAAGTGAAATTTCTAATTAATTTCAGTTAGTGAGAAACAGTTTTCTCATTGTCCTGCGGTTATGACTAGTCGTAAAGACGACCGTTTTGATGACATAAAACGCAAAGCTGATCGCCACAGCGCGTGTTTTGAGTGCCCTCTAGTGGTCACTCAGCCAGTAACAATCAAGGAACCTGGAATTTGCAGCCTAGAGATTCACTATGTATATTTTCCATAGAAACTCCTCCTTTTCCAATCAAGAAGTTGATCCTCAGAAAGGATAAGTAAATTGCTTATTCTTGGAAAAACTCAAATTCAAGTCAAGTTTACTGGTAATGTTTTTTAAATACAGTCTTATTAAAATATTATTTATTATTTTCTTTAACTGAACACCATTATGTGGGAAACATAAAAATGGATATAATGAATATCATTTGTAGAAACTGTAAACATTGAAATAAAAGTATTTTATTAGCAGATATGAAGTTCTCTTTTCTTTGTCCTTCCTCCATCACTGCTTTCCTTTCTCCCTTTCTGCCTACCTTCCAACATCCTTATTAAGCTTTTCTCATTGCTTTCTTTACTTTTAGAAACATTGTCTAGATGATATTTTAACATTTAAAAGTGCCTGACACTTATTAGTAGCTTAATAAATATTTTATAAATAAACTCTCAGATAAATTATAGACAGTCCAACTTAATGAGTGAAAGTTTTAATCCAACGATGACTGTAAATAAATATCATCCTTAGAGTATTTTGATTAGCATTGGAATCTTCTAATTCATGTTGACTTGTGTATTATATTATCTTTTTAAACATAAATACCTCAATTTTTGCTTAATAATTGAATGAAATTTATAATCTATCACATCCTCAAACACTTTGCTACCTGAAGACATTTTATAAATAAGATTTATAGCTAAGTTCTTTTTTCTCGTTGTTTTAGAATTATACATTAAAATGTAATTTAATTCTTTTGGTCTATTTTATTATCAGGAAAAGTTTTCTGTGCTCAGCATGGTATTTTAGACACTACTGAGAAAATAAAGTAAATATTCTCACCTTTAGAGAATTTATTTTCCAAAAATATTAACAAGATAAATATAATAAATATATAACTATTTTTAGCATTTCATCATTAGGTTGATATTTTATCACAAACTCTATTTTTGGTCTGAGTGTTCTTTGCTGACAATAACTTGGCAAACAGGAAAAAGAAAAGTAATAAGAAAATCGACTGTGACTGATAAGTAACTTTATATTAAAATAACCATATGAAAAATGATAACTTGTATTACCCTTTTCTAAATATATTTTTTCCCTACATGTTTCCCTTAAGGAACAACTTTAATAAATCTTTGAAGAGTAAAATGATAATGAGAATATTAAATAAAATAAAATCTCTAACAGCACTCAGCACAATGCTGGATTTATAGAAAGTGTGAATATATATTAGCTATTGTTATTGTAATATATCTTAGAAATTATCTATAACTTAAACAAGGAAAAAGTAGCAGAACAATATGTTTATTAAATTAAAATAGTTTTCAACATATATGTTTAACATCAAAGTTTTTGTTTTATTTTCTCTTTCTGATAGTCTCAGATTTGAAATTACAAAAACTAAAGAGAGACAGCCTCCATGGTGAGCCTTGTTTTCAAAATCCACTACCTTGTTCCTTTGGCAGAATTAATTCTGCTCGTATCCAGGGCAAGCCAGGGACTATCTCTCTCTTTCTAGACACATCTTAAAGGGTGGATTATCCTGAAAAAGGCATATGAACAGTTACGGGAGGGTCATGTCAACAGTTAGCTGTGGAGTATATAGTTTAATACAAGTACATACAACGTGCCAGTGTTCATGCATAGTTCAGTTTTACAAATGCATTGAAACTTTAATTCCAAACTGAAAGACTTATTTCAATATTGTTCACACAACTTTATTGAATAACGTTTTTTAAAGCAATAACAATTGTGTATCCGGTTGGCCTCTATTCACTTCTAAACTCAAGGAGAATAATTCATGCTATAAATGGCAAGGAGAGGCACTTACAGTTTGCAACATGGTGCGCTATAGTCACTCACTCTGAACTGAAAGATTTGGTAGGTTCTAGCAGATATGTTTTTTGGCCAGAAACATTTTTAGCACTCATCTAATCAAACTGGCTTTTTTACTCAACCACTTTGCTGGCATTCCTTAAAACAATGAACCCTATTTCGGTCTTATAGTTTATTTTCTAGGTAGGCAGTGGTCTCCATCTTATAACAGAATTGTAATTTTCATTCTTAATAATGAATGCATAAAAGGCTACAGGAGACTATTGCCAATCCAGAGAGTTCCATAAGCTGTAAAAAGACAAAGCCAACTTACTTACCTCTGTGAGCATTTGGAATTGTTGATGAGAATTAATCTGTACAATCATTTATTCATTTACTGAACTATATTTTTTGATGCTGCTTAGATCCACCTAAAAGTCAGGTTGTTTTTTGCTAATGATGTTATTACACAGCTCTTGCCAAAGGAGAATAATGATTATAAAACAAAAGCAAAAACAATCTGCCTTTATCAAATATTTGCTTGGAAATTGTTCTACCAGAGCATAATAGATGCTCAATTATTAGCCAAATAAATGTAGAGTAGATTTTTCTACACTTAATATCCTAAGGGTTGTGACAGGAATTTAAGAGTAGTGGTACCATACTGAAGCCTTTCTGGTATCTAAATTTCTTGGACGGGGCCTGAAATAACGGGTTTTGGAGCTTGAATAAAATGATAGATCATATACCAACAGTCAATCCTACCACAGGATTTAAGGGCCATTCTTATATTACTCACTCGAATCCCACGAGGTAGGAAATGAGGAAAATATGGAAACAAAGGCTTAGCAGGGCAAAGTAATTTCCTCAAGGTTATGCTACTAGTAAGTCATATAACTGGGGAGTCACATAACTCATGCCTGAGCGCCATTAAGCCTTGACCACATAAATCATTGTCTGAGTGAAGTCTATGCCAATCAAACTGAATAAGTTCCAAATCCCCTCTTTCCTTTACGTAGTGTATGTATGTACATAGTTCCTTTAAAAATATTTAAAGTATCCACTACTTTTAAAAAGTATATTCCATGTCCGAAACGTTGGTTGAGAAATGCAGAATCTTAAATGGCATTTTGTCGTCTTAACAGAGAATATGGCAATAATGTAAATTCAACACTGTGAAAGATAAAATGCGCCAAGTGATTAAGGAGAGGATTTTACTCAGGTTATTGCAGTAGAGAGGTTTTTTCATGAATGAGAAGTGTCTCAAGGAAGAGGTTGAAAACCTAGGGCTTTGTAAAACAAGGCAACTACGAGTGAGGGTGCAGAGGGGTCTTATCCGTCATTGAAGAAGAGTGAGGTGAGTCTGATCTCAGACTGTATGAATACACGGAAGCCCTTTGGGGTTAGATATTTTGGAACGAGAAAGGGTAAAAGGTGGGTGGATTTCTCATCTTTGCTGTTTTCCGGTAGCGAGGGCTCAGGCAAAGTTCAGCATTATCAACACACTAACACAGTTTTTCTGAACGTAAATTTGTTCTGGATTCACTTCTTACCCACTTCATACAATTTTCACAATTGACCTGAAAAATAGTTTATCACTGAAGATTTTGAAACACTAAAAATTGTCTGAATTAATTTACCGATAGCACAAATTTTCTTTAAATAGCCTTTTGTATATTGACCAAAATCATATCAATGAGTACTATTTTATAGTTTAAACAGAAGAAATTTAAGGAATTAAGACAAATGTAACAGAAAAGAAAGATTCAGTGTCATGAGCTTTCTTGGTGTGCAAAAAAATGCAAAAGAAATACTAGATAGAACCTGCAAATCCCAAAGTCAGAAAATGGATATAATAAAGAGCAATATAAAAACAATCTCCGACTCCTAGTGATGCCGACTCCTAGTGACCCTGTGTACAGCAGGGCAGAATCCTTCCGGCTCTTTTGCGCCATCCTCTCACTTCCGGCACTATGTCAGACAATGCTCTGCTGCTATTCACTGGGTTTTCATGGCCAATTTTTTCAGAAGTGGGTGGCCAGGTCCTTCTTCCTAGCCTGTCTTGGTCTAGAAAGTCCACTGAAACCTGTCCACTATGGATGACCCTGCTGATATTTGAAATACTGGCAGTATTGCTTTCAGCATCACAGCAACATGCAGCCTCCACAATATGACAACTGACAGACAGATAGTGTGGTTCCCTGACCACCAGGAAATGAACTGAGCCATGGCAGTGAGGGTGCTAAATCTTGACTACTAGACCACCAGGGGGGGCTTTTTGATACTTACCAAGAAGATGACTTTAAGACACGTACTTCTAATCTATGTAATTTGGAGATTTTTATTTTCTGATTTTTGGTTTGGTTGGTTTGGTTGTGGTTCTACCAGTCGTATTAGTGGCTAGAAAAACAAAGTTATCTTTTAAAGATTAGGAGGATGCTGTCATCTGTAGACAGGCCTGTGCTCTCACTTGGGATCAGAACATAATGAGATGATTTGGAATTGATCTTCACATGCAAATATGTGGAATATCATTTACTAATGGGCATTTTTATTAACTTACAAATACAGAGTTACCATTTTTTTCTAGTTAGTGTGTTTGTAAACACTTCCTTAAGCAAATGTACGATAACTGAGGGCCATGTGGATATCCCAACTGGGCTCATAAATGTAGTACCTCTGTAATGATAAACATAACCAGTTTGAAAAAGATGTAGGGGTCCCTGGGTGGGTGTAGAGGGTAAAGGAGAAAAGAAAAGGTAATCTAAATCATACTTTAATGTGGTAAATGTTATCTCTAAATTCTCTATATTTTGTTCTGCCAGAATCTGGGTCAGGTCACCCCCGAATCCTTCTGTTCTGGGCTTTCTCTGTGTAAATGGTTATACACTCACTCAGAACCAAAGCTTGCTTTTTTTTTTTTTTTTTTTTTGCCATCTACCAGAAGTGACCCCTCTTATCTACTGTTCTTTATTTCAGTTATTATCATACTTTCATTTTGGGTAATTATTACAGCAGCCCTATTGAATGTTTACACGCAGACCCTTTCTCTATGTCGACACAGTTGGCACATGTACCAATTGAACGTCTAATTCTCTGAGGTGTGACCCCCTCTAGCCTTGCAGCAATGCCTTTCTTCCACGGTTTTATTGTCCCAGACTGAAAGCAGTCCCCACTTGTTTCCAAGTAGAAGGAGCCATATTTTGCTGGGTTCTATGAAAAGTCTCTTTTTTCCCCTCTGTTATCTTCCATAATGTAATAGGAATGCCTTGAAAATGAAGTATATACAAACGACAGATGTTAAACCAGTAACTTGTATTTTATACATGATTATTGCAAATCTTAGTTTGACCTAATTTCCAAGGCAAATGCACATGCACAAAACATACACACACACATATATATTTTAGTGACAATCTTAAGCGTCTAAGTCTCATGAATCAGAACACATATACACACATACAGAAATATATATTCATAGTATACTTACACGATGGACAAAGAGTCGGGGACCCATAAACACATTATAATATTTTTAAATATAGTTTTAAAACTGCCACCCAATTCCATGCAGTGCTATTTCTTTTTAGATTCTGGGAAATTTATCTCCCTCTGATCTGCTTGTATTTACTAATTCAACTCCTGCTGCCTCTTTGAATAGTCTGTTCATCATGTCAGGTGAAGGTAGCTGATCAAGGACTTCCTGTATCTAAATCCAAAGAAATACTTGTTTCACATAAATCTCTTCTTTGGAAACAGAGAACAGGAATTCTTTTAAGTGCCTTAGTAGTCACCAATATGTAACATGAAGTGTATTTTGATTGTAATGTGATAATAAATTTTTTAAAGTACTAAACAATTTGAGGTTCCAGGAATAGTGCCCTTTGACAAATCTAAACAAACCTATTTTTTTGGTCAAGTAAGGTGCAACAACACACTAGAAGCTCATTTACCTTCTTTCCCAGCTATTAAACTTGTCACCCAAGTTCTGTTTCTGAAAATAATACATGACAAAGTTCCTTTCTTATCTAATTATAAAAGGGAAATCCATCCATCACCCAGGTGTGAGAAAGCTCAGCGATAGAGTGACAGATCTGAGAGCGCCGAGGAATCTATGCCACAGGTCTCTTTCCTGTCCACTGCCCCCTGGGGGTCCTGCTCACAACCAGATGGAAGAAGCATCTGTGGCTTCACAGGGCCCAGGGAATTCCTGCCCTTCCTCCCCATGCAGATATTTTTTACTCATCCCACTTTCATCAAGAATACCAGATGCTGCCAACCATTATCTTGGGAAGAATGCATTAGTGGTTAAAAACAATATTTTTAAAGGAAAGACACATAGAAACATAAAGACAAAGAGAGACGAGATTGAAAGGATAGAAAAAGAGAAAGCAAGAAATAGAGAAAGGAAAAATGAAGAAAGAGATAAGAAAAGGTAAGAAATAGAGAGATGAAAGAAGAATGGGAAGAGGAAGGATGTTTTGCAAAAGGCTATCAGTTCTGCACCATTTTCTCCTGAGAATTCCATCTGCCTATATTTTTTAACCTTTTATTATAGCTTAACTTTCAAAATTTTACTTAGAGAAGCAAATATAGAGAAACACCATTTAGCCACGGATCTAGTTCCCTCATGGTTTGTATAACAACTGAATTTTCTCTCTCTCTTCTTTTTTCTTTTTTTTTTTACCACCACACCCTGCCTGTAAGTATACTGCAAATAGCAGAGTATTGATTAAAAAAAAAAGACGAGACTTCTGCTTCCTGTGTGAAGAACCCTCTTTGCTAACAGCAAATCTCTTTGGCAGTTGCTCCGGAACTGCTGACAAGACATACTATTATCTCTTCAATTTCATCTTCCTCTTCTTTCCTCCCTGTGGGAGAAAAGCATCTGTGAGCCTTCAAGGGAGTTAAATAAGTTAGAAGAGATCTCTTGCCTTTCAGCCTGTTAAGAGGTGTTTGCTTTTTTCTACCCAGTTCATTCTGTAGGACTGGAGATTTTGTGAGGGATTCTGCATAAAATGCCATATCCATTCACTTAGTAATTAATTCATTTGTTTGTTTAGTCAACGCGTGTTTATTGAGACTCTACTTGATGTTGGCAATGTGCTTAGTAATTGGGATTTAAGAACTAAGGACAAGCGCTTTCAGTTCTGGGGAATGTAACCTAACATTAGACTCAGTGTGATTTTCTTTCTTCAAGAGTCTTTTAAAATAGAAATACAAAAGGCGATCTTATACATGCTTTCTAAAACAGTCCCACCTATCTGTGTGGTGTGTATTCTTAAAACTAAATCATGAAATAAAATATGTGAGTATATTCTGACTGTATATTATCGTTTGGAAACAAGGACTTCAAATACTGAACTATTATTTTTAAGCCTTAAACAATGGAATACAGAATTTGTATTTTTGGTTTGGACAAACAACTGAAAAAATTTGGGAAGAATCTCGATAAGCGGGTCTTTAAGAATATAGATCTGGACATTAGATCATTCTTGTGTTTCTTTTTTTTTTTAAAGATTGGCACCTGAGCTAACATCTGTTGCCAATCTTCTTTTTCTTCTTCTTTTCCCCAAAGTCCCCCAGTAGATAGTTGTACATTCTAGTTGTAGGTCCTCTGGTTGTGCTATGTGGGACGCTGTCTCAGCGTGGCCTGAGGAGTGGTGCTAGGTCCATACCTAGAAACCGAACCAGCGAAACCCTGGGCCGCTGAAGTGGAGAGCATCAACTTAACCACTGGACCACGGGGCCAGCCTAGCTTCTGGCATTTCTGATCACCAAAGGAAAAGCACTCCTCTTTGGTAAGGATAAATGTTTACCAGCAATATTTCCAAGTTACTTCACTTTCTGAACCTCTGAAAAATGGGAATTACTAACACTATGAGAGTGAAAGCCAAGTGCTTTAATCATTGAATCAACACTGTCCATCTTTATATAGTGACAACACAGGGTCATGGAAAAAGGAACTGTGTCCACTAGGGCAAACTTACCCATGGCTCCTAGTCTCAGTTTCTTCATCAGTAAAGCATCTAGCAGAGCATGTGTTATAGCAGATGTGGAGTAAATCATTATTATAGCAGAAGAAGGTTTTGTTTATTAAAATATCACTTTGCATCAGACCAAAGAATCTATTTTTATTTACCTGAAATTACGAATATGACTTCATATTTTAAAATCCTCCTCGTTCTGCTTTTCTCCCACTTTTCAGTAGCATACACTCATAGCGCCTTAGAATTTTTCCTTCATTCTTTTTTGTTTGCTTGCTTTCAATAAATCTTTAATTTCAGTTCCCCTCTCTTATATAGGAAAGCATTATTTCTCGGTAAACTATGAGTTAATTGAAATCAGGATTTATTCTTTTTTTCACTTTTGTAGTTGTTAGACCATATTGTGTCTTGCTTATATTAAATATTTCACAAATGTTGAATGAATGAATGATATAATAGTGCATTCTTTAATAGGTAGGAAATACATAGTATCATTCAGAAGTTACATATAAACAGAAAGCAAATATTTGGTAATACAACACAGTATCTTAGCATCTGAGAAAATTAAGCATAAAAGTAATAACTGAATAAGTAACTTGAAGAAAAGCAATAAATTTTAAGCAATACCATAAGCTAAAGATTTTTTTTGTTTACCAATACGTCTATCAGTATGATGCTTAGTGATAAGAAGACTCAATGTCATAATAGATGGCAATACTTCCAAAATTTACTGATAGTCAATGCAATGCTAAGTACTTGGATAAACTCTGAGACATATGCATGAGCAGAAGGATATAAGTATGTCCCCAACAGAATTCCTTAATTAATTAGGCAAGGGAAATGAACACCAATCTCTAGATATATTGAAATTAGGAGATGAATTAGGGCATATTCATACTATAGAATACACTACAGAAATTCATATGCCTGAATTAGCACTAAATATGTCTACATGGAAAATTCTCAAAAAGTCAATGACTGATAAGAAAAAAAGCAATAAGCAAATAAAGTATGATACCATTGATGTAAAGTTTGTAATTACCTTAAACAATAATGTACGAATTCTTTATTATTTATTTGTTTTCACATATTCCATTTATTGTTTAGATGTAAATAAACATGTAGAAAACATAAAATTTTGTTGAGAAAAATTCACACCCCTTTCATGGAGTACACAGTTCGGAATGTGATATCAGTGAGTTTCTGGGAGTTGAAGATAGTGGGGTGATCTCATTTCAGTAGTTTATTGATTCACAGAGAAAATATTGAATACAGTAAAATATTAATATGTGGTTAATCTTGGCTTTGTTAGATGGATAATATTATTCTATATACTGTTTCAGTATACGTAATAGCTCATAATTATTAAAAAAGTGAAAAAAAGGTGAAGAGGAAGAGACAGGAAATGCAGACAAATATTTTATTTTACTTTTTCTGAGGGAGGGAGTAGATAGAGCAGGATAGGGTCAGGACAAGTTTCATGTGTCATGTTTCATGTTTATTCAGCTAAGAATAAATAGGACAATAATGCGTGTGTGGGAGCTGTCTTTGCCATATTTTGAAAAATGAACAATCGAAGAGGAAGATACCTGAATAACTCACACCCAAGTTGCAATTTCCCAATGAGTGACATTTAGAACATTAGTACCCAAGAGAGATGCTCGGAAAAGTGACCCATCCCAACTGGTTTGTGAAATGCTATCAACAGTGCATAGTATTAGTGAATCTTTCACAGTAGTGTATAGCATTAAAGAACTTTAGAGATTAAGAATACTTATTAGTGTATTGCAGGCTGTGCAGTAAAGATACCTCTTAGCTTAGGTTCAGCCAGTAAAAACGTTTCATCATGTAGTACTAGCCCCAGTTCTGTAGACACCAAGTTCTTTCACACTTTCATCATTTTAAACAAGTTGTTTTTCTGCTTACATTGTCCTCCTAAATTGTGACCAATAAAGTTCTTAGTCATTGCTAATAATTTAACCAATTTCTCCTTCTCTATTTAGCCTCTTCTTTTTTTGTGCCAGAACAACCATTCTTTTCTGTCCTCCCATAACATTTTGTGCTCTATAAATCATTATCACACAGTATTTTAATTGTCTATGTTTTTCAGTCTCATTTATCTGACTCATAACTCCAACGTATTTACTACTACTTTTACGCATTTTTTCCTGATGATATAGTACGGTCCTGCATACACATCCAGCACCAATAAATGTTTTTGTATGAATTAGTAAATAGCTTTGGATGTTTCTCAGTGAAGGTGGTGGACGAAGCATCTGGACAATGCCTCATTACACAAGAGAGTGTCTCAAGGGAAAAGAAGAGAGGCCCAAGGAAGGGACTTTAATAAAAGTCTATCTTTGAAGTAATTTATGAGGAAAGAGGAGTCAGTGAAGGAGATTTAAAGGTATAGAAAAGGGACAGCATAAAGGAGACTGCAATTATAAAGAATAAGATTGAAAAAGCTTCCAGAAGAAGGAAAATGTAAACATTACAAAATGTTATAGAGTAGTAGAGTATAATGGTGACCAGAGAGAAGGCATTGGATTTGACAGCAAAGAGGTCACTGATGATTTCATAGAGAATATTTTTGGAAACACACTAAAATTGAAAGCCAAGTGTCTAAGCATTGCGAAATGAAACTGAGGGGAAAAGAGATAAAGATGTGTAGGTGTAGATAAGGGAGGGGAAGTGAGGGAGTCCATGCCAGATGGACTGAGAAATCATTCATAATTTATTTCAAACCAAATGGTCTTTTTCATCTGAATTTTCTTTCACATTAGAAGTATAAGTTTAAAAAATCTAAGAAAAGAGAAAAATGCATGTAGTTTAGTTATGAATTTTAAACTGGATGGTAAATAATAACTCAAAGCATACTTTTTTAATTTATAATTTTTCATAATTGAAACCTTATTAGTGAATTGGCAACAATAAATGTTTATAAACATTAAATTCCATCCAGAATTTAACACTAAAACAACAAATTCCCTTTTCAACCACCATCTCTGACCTCATACGACTATCTTATAGACATCGCAAACTTAACGTTATTAAAAGATAACTTGATTTTTCCTCCTCCATATCTGTTCTTCCTCCACATGACTCTACTACCTACTTAGTGGTTCAAAACAAAACAAAACAAAATAGAGTTATTCCTGATTCTTTTCTTTCCCTCACCTCTGTACTTTAAATCCATTAGCAAGTTTTGCTGGCTTTCTTCAAAAGATATTCTAAATCGTTATACATCTTTCTTTCTATTGTCATCACTTTAATTCAAGCCACGGTCATCTCCTGCTGGGAATATGCAACATCCTTCTGTTTTCTCTGTTTGATTCTGCACTTCTCCCATAATATCCAGTTAATACACATTAGGCAGAATTAACATCCAACAATACATATCAACTCATTATCCCTCTATTTAAAACCTTCAAAGCCTTCCCACTTAGAAAATAAGAGGCCTCCTTTACTGACCTCAACATCTATCTGACTCATGACCCACCGGCCACATTGGTCTTTGGCCTCATAAAAGACAACAAACTTGTTCCCTTCCTAGGGTTTTCCACATACTGTTCCTACTTTTTTTTCTGTTTTTTTCTGTTTCAGAATATAAGTTCCATTAGACCAGAATTTCTCCGTCTTACGCAACCTTTATAATTAGCACTTAGACTCAGTGCCTAGAGCATTTTGAGGAATTTTTGCTTCCAGTAATAGTGGGCTAGCTTGCTTCAAAACAACCATTCCACCACCAAAATCAAATAAGATGACTGAAAAATGGTTAAAAGAAAGGGTGTTGGAGCTTAGCAGAAAGCTAACAAGGTAACAGAGAGCAGGGCAGCCAATAAAGGAAATCTTGCTATTTGATCCTGCTTCTCTCTCTGCGGTATTTGCCAACCTGGAAGTAGGCAGTTTGAGGGACTTAGATATAGAGCTAAGATTTCTGCCACTTTATGCCAATGGAAGGAACTGTAGTTTAAGTCAATCAAAGAAGAAATACCTAGTGAGCACCCTGGGCTGTCAATTTGAACATGAAGAGGGCTGCATTTGTATAAGTAGGATACATAGCAACTCTCACAAAACTGAAGCCCAGCTTTGCTTTGACTCAGCTCAATCTCTGATTAAGGTGATTTGCTATTCCCCAACTATCTTTCATAGCAGAAAGTAAATTCTTTATTGAATGAGATATAACAGTATGTAGAGATGCAAAACCTCTACCCTCTTTTTCTCTCTGGTTCCAAAAATATTTCATTCAATCAACAATAATCAGGCATGCGAAATATAGGAATTGACCAAAAACTATGAAGAAAGAGTAGCAACAGACCCACTGAAGATCAGACACAAGGGTAACCAGAAAGGAACTTGAAAATGATTTTAACTGAAAAATCAATAAATTAAATGACAGGAAGTATAAAACAGGAAACTATTACAAAAGAATTGCATTGAAATTCTAGAATTGAAAAGATGTAATACTAGAATTGAGAATTCAGTATACGGGTTTAAGAAGAAATTAGAAACATATGAAAAGAAAATTAAATGAAAAATAGGACAAATAAAAGATCTTGACGGAAAGATGGAAAAAAGAAAGAAAAGGTAGAAAAGAGTGTAAAATATACACATGGAGCGTCAGTAAGAGTGAGAGAATGAGGCAGAAGCAATATTTGAAGAATAGTTGAGTAGCTCCCATAAATATAGCAAAGAAGATAATAATGAAGTCATACACAACTTTAGCAAAATGAATACAAGTAAAAGTGCACATTATGACACTAAAGTGAAAGCAAAGTAGTCCAAAGAAAAGGGGAAAAATCTTAAAAGCAGCCAGAGTGGTGGGAAAGACATATTACTGTAAAAAGAACAAGTCTAATACTGCCAGCTGACTTCCAAGCAGAAACAGTAAAGCATAGAAGGTGAAGAAAGATACCTTAGAGTATTTCAAGAAAATAGCTACCAATATAGAATTGTGTAAGCCATGAATATGTCCCTCAATGATGAAAGCAAATGATAACATTTTTTAGACATACATTACTTGAGATAACGTATCACAAGCAGAACCACGTTTCAGAAACTGCTTCAGGCAGCAGGAAAATGATCCAATAGGAAAACCTAGAAAAACGTGAAAAGTAAAGGACAGAAAACAGGGTAAAACAAAGATTAAAAAAATTGGTGTCTTACAGAATTTCAAATATATTTAGAATTAAAATACAAAAAAATGTTTCCAGCCTTTGAAAAGAGAAAATGAAAGTGTTCTAAGACCCTTCTATTTAATGGGAAGTTGAAAATATAATAATATGTACTAGATTTAAATGTCTAATATATACTACACTTTAGTAAGTCAAGAATTCATGGTATAATATTGTGACCATTAAGATGTTAATGTTAAATAGTGTATAACCAACAAACTAAGAGACAAAACATAGAATAAGAAAAGACTATTTGGCTATTCTAAAGTAATGCAAGGAAGGAGAGCAAAAGTAACAGAACAAATAGGACAGAAAGAACAATATAGAAACTTAAAACTGATACACTAGTAAATATATTAAATATAAATAGATTAAAAAATTGGATAAAAATAAAAGTGTTCGCAATAGATTAGAAATAAAAACCCAAATATATTCTGCTTACAATAGAATGTTTAAATATAATGGTTAAGAAAACATCTGAAACTAGGGGCCAACCCATTGGCACAGTGGTTAAATTCACATGTTCCACTTTGGTGGCCAGGGGTTTGCTGGTTCAGATCGCAGGTGCAGACCTACGCACCATTAATCAAGCCATGCTGTGGCAGCATCTCATATGCAAAGTGGAGGAAGATTGGCACAGCTGTTAGCTCAGGGACAATCTTCCTCAAGTGAAGGGAAGAAGATGGGCAACAGATGTTAGCTCAGGGCCAGTATTCCTCACAAAAATTTTTTTAAAAAGCAATCAGGGGCCAGCCCAGTGGCTCGGCAGTTAAGTTCACATGTTCTGCTTCGGCGGCTGTGTGTTTGCTGGTTCAGATTCCAGGTGCACACCTATGCACTGCTTGTCAAGCCATGCAGTGGTGGGTGTCCCACATATAAAGTGGAGGAATATGGGCACAGATGTTAGCTCAGGGCCTGTCTTCCTCAGCAAAAAGAGGAGGGTTGGTGGCAGATGTTAGCTTAGAGCTAATCTTCCTCAAAAAAAAAGAAAAAAGCTGAAACTAAAAGGATAGTAAGGATAGTACCCTCCAAACACCAGCCAAAGAAGTGGTGATTCTTTCTGTAGTACAATTTAGGCAAGAAGTGACAGCAGAGGTAAAAAGATACAGTTTGTAATGACAAGACTCAATACAATAAAGATATTTTTTAATACTATTTTTTCATTTTTCTTTTTTTTTGCAAGGAAGGATTCTCCCCGAGCTAAGATCTGTTGCCAGTCTTCCTCTTTTTCTTTCTTCTCCCCACAGCCCCAGGGCATGGTTGTGTATCCTAGTTGTAAGTCCTTCTAGTTCTGTGTGGGACATTGCCACAGCACGGCAACTGATGGGTGGTGTGGTTTCACAACTGGGAAACCAACCCAGGCTGCTGAAGTGGTGAGAGCACTGAACCTTAACCATCAGGATTGGCTCTCAATCTAATAAAAATGTTTCACAATTCATAATTTTTAATACAGCTAATGATTAGGATCGAAATATATACAGGAAAAATTGATAGAGATGAAAGAGACAAATCCATAACCATCCTGGGATGACTTGATTTGTGCAATTTGATTTCAGTGTGACATGCTACAGTAACAAATATATTTTATATAATAATATATTAAAAATATCATTGGGTGTTGGGGTGATTCAGTGTGACTGTACATGTGGTGTGAGTTTGGAAAGGTAGGCAGTCTCAGATTAGGAGGTCCTTGGTATAGCACACCATGATGAGGAGTTTCTTGTTTTTCCTAAAGGCAATGAAGCTCTGTAAAGGATTTTTTTTTTCTTCATAGGAATGACATGATCATATTTGTTTTAAAAGATTACTCTTGCAATAGTATGGAATGTGTATTGAAATGGGGGTAATCTAGAAGAGAGAGAAACCAGTCACATAGGTACTGCAATAATTCTTAGGTAAACCCATTTTAAAAGCAGGAAAATATTTTTGGTGCTATCTGATCAAGAGAATTGACAAGATCTAATTATTGATTGGATAATTGGCTTGAGAGAGAAATGAGGCTTTGAGTTTTCTGTTTTGGGTAGTTGGAAGGTAGTGCCATTCATTTAGCCAAGAAACACAAAAGGAAGTCAGGTGGTTATAAAGAGTTCCGGTACAGACATTTGTTGAATCTAGCTTCCTGGGGTTCATGAGAGAAGCATAGGCTGGAAATGTAATTTGGGACCTTTCAATATATATGAGGTATAATTAAGAGACAGAGAGGAGGTTTTTGCGCTCATGGGAGTAAAAGAGAGAGAGATGGCAGAGTCCCAGAGATATTTTGCCTAATTTATAACCGTGACTCTAGCCAATCCTACTGACGTGCACTATCAAATTTGTTAAAAAAAAAAATAATTCACTTAATAAAAACCATCCCTTATTTAAGGGACAATATAATGCATTTTCAGGAAATTAAGGGAATGCCTTTACCTGTCTATTTTGCTGTTATTTATTTAACAGCTAAAGCCACAACCAATATGCAAACAAAAAATACACACAGAAACACAAATTGGGCTACTTAACATTTTAACACATTTTGAAAATAGTCTATGAAGACAAGTCCATGTCTCAGTGTTTCTCTTTAATAGAATAATGAATTACAAATATATTTTTTATTTTTAATATTAAAGTATAATTTTTAAAGTTACTAACATCTATTTCTATTCATTTGAGTTAAAATCATTTTAGCTTATACAATTTATTTACTTATCTGAATCTTTACATTACTTGTAATCTCAAGACAGAATTTAGAATATGGGTAAATGGAGTGAGGGCGTGTTTGGCAGCTTAATGAATAGTATATAAATAGTAACAAATGACCCCTCAGGATGTAGTGACTAGCTGGATTCTACTCTATTTTGTTGCTACTGTATTTGAGACGGTAGGAAAGAGAGTACACACATTTTCAGGACTGCCATATATAGAAGGTTAGAGCAATTAAAAGGAAATTTTGTAATAGAATTTGGGTTGTACAAAAAAGGACGAGTCCTACGTTGTCTCTCTACTATCAATATGTATTTTTAATTGTTCTCCTTCTTTGACCTTTATTTATACCAAATATGTGTACTTCCTTCCTCATGATGAGGAATATAACGTGGATAGCTGCCTTACTGATTTTTAGTTGTTCTGATAAGCCAGTGGATTGAGGAAGGAAGAAGTTAAAAAATATAAATTAAGAAAATTTCTGCAGATTCTTTGAATATTTTCTTTATGTATTTCACTATGCTTGACATAGCTCATGCTTACGACAGGCTCAGGAAAGCTCAATTTATGTCACTAGAAATGTTACTGCCAAACTGTACTGGACAATTCCACATTTTCCCCATTTGAGTTTAATCCTAGGAGCTTTCGTAATTCATTGCATGTATTATGTTCATGCGTTTAGAAATCTCAACCCTTAAGAATAACTAGAGTCTAAAGAGATGCCTCCTGTTTATGAACTACTTAACTAAATAAAAATCGGTATTACTTTCAAATATTTCCCAAATGCCCATTTTCATGGAGCTTTTTCCAATTATTTCTAAACCCTGAGATCTTTAAGTTGGGATATTAAAGTATTTCTAATGGTTTTGAAGTATTTCTAATGGTTGTATAATGTTACTACTGAGTACTTACCTTTTTTCATAAAGTTATGAACACTTAGTCATGAAAGTATAATGAAATATCGGCCATATTAACTTTATGTGCCTAAAATGCGGGAGGATTGAAAGAGAAAAAAAAGGTAAGGTTAGAGAACTTAGGCTGTGTGATGAATGACCTAGTCTTTGGGCAGTTCAAGATTTCGAAAACTTGTTTGAATTAAAATGTCTCTTCTTTCTTCAATATCAAGAATTAACATTTCTATGGTAAGAAATCAGCCATTATTTTTATTTTACTAATTATATTTAAGCTCTCCTCCTCATTGAGGCTGTCTTGTAACAGTGTAGAGAAAATAAATTAAGTCTCTTCATTTTGAGGCCGTTAAAACATTTCAGTGCCGACGGAAGTGAGATGGGCCTTCGTGACTTAACCTCAGTAATATCTGCTGGAACACTTTTCTATTGCTGGCTAAAGTGCATTCCTGTGTATTTCCACTTAAGCCATCTGCCAATCTTAATGCTTATTCCTGAGGGAGGAAAACTTCCAGAGCTATTTTTCATTTAATTTGCAAGGACATCCTGTTTAGGTACTTATCAAAAGAACAGAAGAATTGATGCCAAATACCACAAACCCTAGTTTAGAAAACTTAATGGGTTGGACTGAAGTAATAACCTACATTTAAAAGGAACTGTAGCTTACTTCCTTTATATTTAGTAAATACTCAAAAGTATGGCTGTTAGGCCTAAACGCTTTGTAAAAATAACAGTACTTTGCTCTATATACATTAAGGGATTTCTAGAGAAAAAAGTTGTTAACCTTTCCCAGGATGGTGACTAAATACTTTAGTGCACTAGAACCACGACGCTGTGTGTCCCAAGATCATAAAATGAAATTCAAACACCTATTTCTTTTGGAAAAGAAATGATCTAGCCTAAAGGTTTTATCATATATGATAAATAAGATCAATCTATAAAACAATAACGGCATCTATCCTTTTATCAGTGTCCCACAAACATTCTTTTGCACAGTAAATATTTAGTTTAACTCTGCTATTTAATTTCACAATTTAACTAAGAAAATACCCTGTTTAAATGTCGATATTACTGTTGTAAAATACCATATAAAATGAATGTATATATAGCTTGATTTTGAAGAACTTCTTACTTGAGTGACGAAAGGAAGATTCAGTAAAACGTCTATGCTTTTTAGTACATTGGGGCAATAAATCAGAACTTGATTTTACAACTTTTTTTAGTTCAACAACCTTAGAATGTACTGTCCTGTCACCTATGAGCTATACAAAGAGATTTGTGCTGAATAGGTTAATGGAGACCAAAGTGACAAAATGCTTGAAAAACACATCCGATCAGATTGGGTAAACTTCACCACTCATTTTGGTTGGCACTGCATAAGCAAGACATTTAGTTAATTTTTTTCTTTTTTTTATTATGGTGATTATGTAATTTGAGCATTGAGACACCCAACAAGCCTTTACTGAACACTCCTTCAAGTTACATTTTGCATGTAGGTTGAATATGTAGCTACTATGTGACATGGCTTGAACACTTCTAGTTCAAGGCAAATGTTACTACTGAATATTATCCTACTATAGCTTACTTCTTTGATTTCTAAAGTCTTAAAGACTTTTTAGGCCTTAAGATCTTCCAAAATATCAATCTTTAAAAAATTTTAAGAAGATAAGGATATTACTTTTCTATGTTTACTTTAAAAAATAAGATTCAGAGAAGCTCTATGCTACATAAATAGGTAAAACTTAGACTAAGTCGGGGGGCCTAACTCCCAGTCTCAGGGACCTTTTCTTAGCATACCTCTGGCAATTAACATAATAATGGTTTAATTTTGCTTCCTCATAGGGAAAATTGTTTGGAATGGACCAGATGGGTGAGGATATGGTTTCTCTAGCAAGGCTGGGTCACTCAAAACAAAGGAGAAAAATTCAAAAATAAATCCTATTGAAACACACAATGAGTCTTAGGGAGTACTTCTGTCTAGAAGCAAATCAGAAATGTAAGAAAGGATAAATTGAAAAACAGTGTTAGTTTCAAAGGCATCAAAGGCCAAGAAAATTATAGGTGGCAAAGTGCAAATAAAGAACAGCCTAGCATCAGATTAGGGGTAATTTCAGAGCTAGCAATGACTTGCTCACTGTCTCTAGTCTATTTTTAATGGATACAAACCTGATGTAGTAAAGGTATCTATCTTATGTAGAAGTGGAGAATAGCCAGATTGTACAGTGGTGGTACAATTGTAGAAATAGAAACCACATTGCTGATTGACAGTGCTTAAGGAGAGTGTGGTCGTGAGAGGGAAATGAGCACGTCTGTGGTAATCCTTGTATTGATGATTATGGTCTGTATCTTGACTGTATCAATCTCTATATCCTGGTTGAGCTATTGTGCTATAGACTTGCAAGATGTTACCATTGGGAGAAACTGGATAAAGGGCTTACAGAATCTCTCTGTATTATTTCTTACAATTGCATGTGAATCCAAAAGACAAAGCTTATCTCAAAAGACAAAGCTTAAAAAAAAGTAGAAATTGGTGGATTCACACTGCTACTGGGTAGGTTAATATATTTTCTTCATTTTGGATAGATCAGTAGACAAAAATCAGATAAAGTGTAGATAATCTTAATTATAAAATTGACAAAACTGAGAGATATAATTAATAAATTAATTAATAATAATTAAAATGTTACTCTGAATCATATAAGTGTATTTTCATAAATGTGTATCAAACTTTCTACTTTACAAAGAGTGAGCATGGGCTATATAAGTACCTAGAGAAAAACAAAGCAATCCTAATGGCAATAAAAATAAAGGTCAAACATTAATGAATCAAATAATGGAATAATAAAAACCATAAATCCAATTACAGTCTCTTTACCCAAAAAAAGTTGAAAGTCAAATTAGAAAAAAAGAGAAAAAATCCATTTAACTATAAGATGTACATAACCATGGATCTGGGAAAAAAATTAAATAAAAAGCAATGTTAATTACAGCTCTAGTCAAGTGGACTTGAAAATTTTAGCTTCACCACTGTTTTATAAAATAACACAATGACTAAAACTGAACCAAGAAAGATAAGAAACTTGAACTCTTCACTAGACCTAAAGAAATGTGGCACAGGTTCATATTACTAATCACTTTTAATTTTCTAATAAATAGGTAATTACCAAACAAAAATTGTACTATTATTTTAATCTTTTATTACTCTCAGTGAATATCACATTTAGAAAACTGATAAAGTTTACACCATTACAGTTAAAATATATATTCCTTGGGTAGTTGAAATTATTATAGTTCATTCAGGCTAAACAAAAACAGTAACAAAGTCTCCAACCATTGGGAATTTGAGCTGTTATTTTGAGTCATTGGGCAAAAAAGGAGGGAGAGAAACAAAAATAATATAAGTGTTTTCCTGCTTATTCTATCCTCAATGTTGTGAAATTCTGTAGAATATGTTTACAAAAGCAAAGGACATTATAGACAACAATTGGCAGCGGCCTGCAGTGTTCTTGATGAGTTACTAGTGAGATCATTGTGTAAAATGAACTCAGTTACATCCAGCAGAGATTTGGAGCTCTTCACACATCTGGAAAACCCTGAGGGAGAGTTAGTAATATTTCAACTTTTTGATAATTATACTACCCACCTGTTCAAAAAGGCCATATTAAAATAAACTTATGTAAAGAGATTGAAACAGTAATCAAAAACCTCCCAAAAAACAAAAGTCCAGGACCAGATGGTTTCTCTGGAGAATTCTACCAAACATCCAAAGAAGATTTAATACCTATCCTTCTCAAACCATTACAAAAAATTGAAGAAGATGGAACACTTCCTAACTCATTCTATGAAGCCAACATTACCCTGATTCTAGAACCAGGCAAGAACAACACAAAATTACAGGCCAATATTGATGATGAACATAGACCCAAACATCCTCAACAAAATATTGGCAAACCGACTACAGCAATGTGTTAAAAGCATCATGAACGATGATCAAGTGGAACTTACAGCAGGGATGCAGGGATGGTTCAACAGTCACAAGTCAATCAATGTGATACATCACATTAACAAAATGAGGAATAAAAATCACATAATCATCTCAATAGATGCAGAGAAAGCATTTGTCAAGATCCAACATCCATTTATGATAAAAACTCTCAATAAAAATGGATATAAAAGGAAAGTACCTCAACATAATAAAGACCATATATGACAAACCCACAGCCAACATCATACTTAATGGTGAAAAACTAAAAGCCACCCCTCTGAGGACAGGAACAAGACAAGGATGCCTACTCTCACCACTCCTATTCAACATAGTACTGGAGGTCTAGGCCAGAGCAATAAGGCAAGAACAAGAAATAAAGGGTGCCCGAATTGGAAAAGAAGTGAAACTCTTGCTGTTTGCAGATGACATGGTTCTATGTATAGAAAACCCTAAAGAATTCACCAGAAAACCATTAAAAATAATCATCAACTACAGCAAAGTTGCAGGGTACAAAAGTTAACTTAAAAATCAGTTTCATTTCTATACACTAATAACAAACTAGCAGAAAGAAAAGTCAAGAACTGCAACAAAAAGAATAAAATATCTAGGAATAAATTAAACCAAGGAGGTGAAAGAACTATACACTGAAAACTATAAGACAAATATTGAAAGAAATAGAAGAAGACATAAAGAAATGGAAAGACATTCCATGCTCATGGATTGGAAGAAAAAAGATAGTTAAAATGTCCGTATTATCTAAATCAATCTACAGATTCAATGCAATTCCAATGACATTCTTCACAGAAATAGAGCAAAGAATACTAAAATTCATATGGAACAACAAAAGACCCTGAATACCCAAAGCAATCCTGAGAAAAAATGACAAAGCTGGAGGCATCAAATCCCTGACTTCAAAATATACTACAAAGTTATAGTAATCAAGACAACATGGTACAGATGCAAAAACAGACACACAGATCAATGGAACAGAGTTAAAAGTCCAGAACCATACATCTAATCTTCCACAATGAAGCCAAGAACACACAATGGAGAAAGGAAAGTGTCTTCAATAAATAGTGTTGGAGAAACTGGACAGCCACATGCACAGGAGTGAAAGTAAACAATTATCTTACATCATATACAAAAATTAACTCAAAATGGATTATGGACTTGATTGTAAGACCTCAAACCATAAAACTCCTAGAAGAAAATACAGGCAGTACTCTCGTTGACATCAGTCTTAGCAGCATCTTTTCAAATACCGTGTCTACTCAGGCAAGGAAAACCAAAGAAAAAATAAACAAATTTGACTACATCAGACTAAAAAGCTTCTGTAAGGCAAAAGAAATCATGAACAAAACAAAAAGACAACCCACCAACTGGGAGAAAACATTTATAAATCATATATCTGACAAGGGGTTAATTTCCAAAATATCTAAAGAACTCATACAACTCAACAACAAAAAGACAAACAACCCGACCAAAAAATGGGCAAAGGATGTGAAAAAATATTTTTCCAAAGAAGATATACGGATAGCCAACAGGCACAGGAAAAGATGTTCAACATAACTAATTATTAAGGAAATGTAAGTCAAAACTACAATGAGATATCACTTCATACCTGCCAAAATGGCTCTAATTAAGAAGACAAAAAACAAACGTTGGAGAGGCTATGGAGAAAAGGGAACCCTCATTCCCTGCTGGTGGGAATGCAAACTGGCACAGCCACTATGGAAAACAGTATGGACATTTCTCAAAAAATTAAAAATAGAAACACCATATGATCCAGCTATCCCACTACTGGGTATTTATCCAAAGAACTTGAAATCAACAATTCAAAGAGACATATACAGCATTATTCACAATAGCCAAGATGTGGAAGCAACCCAAGTGCCCTTCAACTGATGAAGGGATAAAGAAGATGTGGTATATATATATATGTATATATATATACATATACAATGGAACACTACTCAGCCATAAAAAAAAATTGTCCCATTTGCAACAACATGGACCTTGAGGGTACGATGTTCAGCAAAACAGGCCAGACAGAGAAAGACAAACACTGCATGATTTCACTCACACGTGGAAAATAACAAATACGTGGATAAAGAGAACAGATTAGTGGTTACCAGAGGGGAAGGAGGTTGGGGGGTGGACGAAAGGGATAAAGGGGCACATGTGTATGGTGACAGATGAAAATTAAATTATTGGTGGTGAGCATGATGCAGTCTATACAAAAAGAGATAAATAATAATGTACACCTCAAATTACACAATGCTATAAGCCATTATGACCTCAATAAAATAATTGGAAAAAAAAGAAATTACATATATTCTTAGGGTGATTATAAGAAAACAAAACGACCTTATATAACATCAATCTAAAGAAGTTTAACTCTTACTTGGTAGTCTTCTTTCACTGAAGTTTGTATTAACTTTCCTCTAAGAATTCAATATTTATCATTTATCAAGCAATCTAAAGAAAATTCAACTACTTTGCACTTTTTTGCTGAAATACAAATAAAATCAACATTCTATGTACATTTTCCATTTAAGTCTATAATTTCTTTTGAGATAAATTTTGAATAAGGTGTTCAGTTTAGCTTTAGGGTTTTTTTTTTTTTTTAATCAAAGGATGTCCAAAGGCTCCAGCACCATTTGTTTCAAAGCTTATCTTTCCTCCATTAATTGCTTTTTCCTTTTCCTCTAAAATCAGTTGGGTATATTTGTGTGGGCTTTCTGGATTCTCTCTTCTGTTCCATTGATCTGTATGTCTATCCCTCTACCAACACTACATATGCTTGGTTACTGGAGCTATTTAACGTCTGGAAATTAAGTAAATGGATTTCTCTCTATTCTTCGTTTTCAAAATTATTTTAAATATTCCAGTTCCTTTGCATTTCCATATACATTTTAGAATAATGTTACCTACAGAAAAGAATTCCTGGTATGTTGGTAAGAATCATATTAAACCTATATTAATTTGAAGGAGAACTGACATCCTTACTTTATTGACTCTTCCACTCTAGGAAAACAATATGTTTCTGCATTTGTTTAGATCTTTTCTTACTTCTATCAGCATTTTGTAGTTTCAACATACAAAGTCTGTATAGATTTTATTAGACTTACATCTAAATATGCAATTTTTGTATGGTATAAGCAATTTTGAATATTTTTCAGTGTATTCATGTACATTTTTATTATATAGGAATACAATTAACTTCTATATGTTTACCTTATATCCTGTGATCTTGCTAAATTCACTTTTAGTTCAAGTGGGTTATTTTTTTAATTTGTTGAGATTTTCTACACAATCATGTAATATGCAAAGAGGAAGAATTTTATTTCTTGTGTTCCAGGCTGTATACATTTTATTTCCTTTTCTTGCCCAACATTCCTGGCTGGAACTTTCAGGAGTATTTAATAAGAGTGGTGAGAGGGAACACTCTTGCCTTTTTCGAATCTTATGGGGAAAACATTCAGTCCTTTACCATTAAGTATAATGTTCGGTGTAGGTTTCTGTAGATGTTCTTTATCAAGTGGAAGAATTTCCCCTCTGTTCCCATTTTCTGAGAGTTCATTGATGTCATTTGGGAATCTTTTAAATTATCAAGTCAGTTTTCTTAATAACTGCATGGATAGTTATGTGATCTATTTCTTAGTGGGAGGTGTGTGGTAGTCTGTATTTTTTGAGGATTGGTGCATTTCATCTAAGTTGTCAGATTTATTGATGTAGATATGTCTGTTGTTTTTCCTTATTACTGTTTTGATTTCTTCAGGGTGGGGAGTGATATCTTGTTTCATTTCTGAAATTGTTAATCCGTATTTTTCTCATTTTCTTCTTGCTAGAGGTCTTTTATTGATTTTTTCCAAAGAAACAGCTTTTAGTTTCATTGATATTCTGTATTGTTTCCCTGTTTTCAATTCCACTAATTTCTGCTCTTTATTTTTTCCTTCTTTTTGCTTGCTTTGGGTTTATTTTGCTCTTCTGTTTCTAAATTCTTAAGGTAGGTGCTTAGATTACTAATTTAAGACTTCCTGTTTGCTAATACATGCATTTAATGCTATACAGTTCACCTTCAGCACTGCTTGTTGAGATGGTTTTTGGAAGAATAAATAAAAAATGTGAATCCTCCAGTCTAGTTCATCACAGACAGTGTTTAATAAACATCAGTTGTTTTGTTTTTCACCTCTTCTTCTAAGATCGTGTTTTTACTATGTATATGCTATACATGATCACATATCCTGTTCATAACATCAGTTCCTCTATTTAATTGCCATCTGGATATCTATCTATATGTCTGATAGACATACAAAACTCAACTTTTCAAACTGACATTAATAATTTTCACTCCAAACTTAGTTTTCTTTCTGTATTCTCTATTTAGATTTGCAGGACAACCATCCTCCAAGCAAAATGGAATTACAATGTGGGAGTTCGTCTATGTATCTCTTTTGACTCTCTCTCTACAAATCTTTTTGTGACATTTCCTATTGATTCTAATTTCTAAATAGCCCTGAAATCTACTTTCTTCTCTCCATCCCTACCCCTACTTCCACACTACATACTTTATTCATCTCAATTTCTGAAGAGGTTTTTAACTGGATTCATGCCACAATACGAGTTTTACACTCCCTATCCAATTCTTTCCTACAAAGATTAACCAAAGTGATTTTCCAGGTAATACCCTTCTTTTGCCCTTTGCCTTGCTTTCCCCCTTCGATTTCTTCTTAGGCTCATTTCTGACCTTACACCATATTCTAGACATTTTGAGTTACTTGTGTGCCATATGATCTTTCACAGGTGTGTATCTTTGCAAACACTGTTTACTTTCCATTTTTCTATCTGGAAATCGCCAGTCATCCTTTCGGATTCAGTCCAAGTGTCTCTTTTTTTGCCTAAATGATTCCCAGTCTTCCACGCTGTGGCTCAAGGCCTCGAAAAAAGTCTACCGGTTTTTATCTTCCCCTTTTTTATCTTTTACGTTCAACTACTGTGTCATTTATCATTCTATATTATAATTATTTGTACACATTTCTTTCTTCCATACTGTGACTCTTTTAAGGACAGAGATTACATCTTTATATCCTTTATAAGACAGTATTCCAGCGTAATTAAGGTTTTGTCTGGAATTGGAGATTGCATGTTGTATCTAAAGCGATTCAATTTCAAATGTTCTACTAATAACCCTAATAGTCAAACATATATTTGTCTTTGGAGCTATCTTACATAGATGAGAAAAATAGTAAGTGCTTAATAAAAATACGTTTAATGAATAAAGACAAAATAATCAAGTTATTTTTTATTTATCTTGACAGTGACCACATGGCTGGACATTTTTCAAACTATCTATAGTGATTTGACTTGTTACTAACTGATTCCTTTAATAATTTTGCTATGGTCATCACCGAGATTAAATATTAAAAATTTTTAAATTAACTATTCTGAGGATATGCAGTGCAGGTTTATAGAGAATTTAGTGCATCAACAAGTGTATTGAATGAGCTTTCAAATCTTGTCCAATTCATTGTAACCTCTTTCAGCTCAGTACCTTCCTGTCACTTCTATAGTCAGTATCTACCTTAAGCCAAAGCCTTTTGTATAATCTGTTATACCAGATTATACCAGGATAGCGCGCAGATTGTTCTCTCTACCCCAAGTTTCTCTCATTCAAATGCCATTCTGTATTCAAAGCCAAGTGAAGCAAAATAGCTTAGGAAACTCAATACTGCCACAATTTTTCTCAAAAGTCTTTAGTAGTTTGTGCTTCTCCTAAATTAAACATAAATTTTCAATCCCTTATTTCTAATACTAAAAATACCATAGCTGTGGAAAGAGAAAGATTTTATACATTTGGGACAAACTTATTTGGAAGTAATGCCTGATTTAAATTCAGTTGAGACTATTTAGTCACTTTTGTTCCACTTAGTATGAATATTTGTATACCTTGCTGTAGATACAGTAATATGTTTGATTACAGTGTGTGGCCTCTAGCCCACTGGTGTATCATACATTTAGTATACCTAGTGCCTTATATTAATAATAACAACAACAACAACAATCTAGACAAAGACAGAAGGAAAGAAAAGAGAGAAAAAAAAAGAAAAGAAAAGAAAAAGAAAGCAAATATTTTCAGGGCCATGGATGAAATATTGTTGGCTTACACTACCTCTGCTGTCTAGCATTCAAGACTATCCACTTTCTGCCCTTCCTCCAACTCATTGTACCATGTTTACTCCTCTCACAGTTACAAATGCAAATGCTTCAAGACAGTGTTCCAATGTAATTAAGGCTTTATCTGGAATTGGAGATTGCATCTCATATCTAAAGTGATTTAATTTCAAATGTTCTCCTAATAACTCTAATAGTCAAAAATACTTTTGTCCCTGGAGCTGTCATAATTTTGCAATTCCTAATATTTCAACCCTACACTTCAGAGATATTGATGTAATATTTAACATTTTCCTAACAAGTCTTGAATCCTTCATGTCATGCTATTTCATTTTTCTGGAATCTTCTGTCTCTCTTCTACAAATTCTTTCCCCAGATGTATCTCTATTGAATCCAACTGCAACATCCTTCACTGTCCAATTCAAATACCAGAGTGAAGTTTTTTCATGACCATGATGATTGTAATATCTTGGGAAGTACATCATATTGTCATTGTAAATTTTCTCCTGATGCTTGATCTTAGAAAATTCGCAGCTTTCCTGTCAAAATCTGCATTCATGTAATACAGACATGATGCCTTATTTGCTTACTTCACTCAGTTTCTGTGGGAATCAAATGAGATAAAACATGTGATAACATATTTTAAGTTAAACCATTAAGCTCTTTAAAAATTGAAGGTTTTATCATCATTAATTGGTCATATTCTGTTTAATTCTCAGATCTTTCACACTTGTGTATTTTTTTATTTCATTTTATTTAAAGGCAAGAAGAATAAAGTATACATAATTATGTTTTCAAAAAGATTTAGCCCAAGGAACTAACTAAATATATTCCAAAATACCTCATACAAGAAAGTAAGTAAACGTGTGTAATGGATAAGTGAGTAAGTCAGCAAACAATAATTTTAATATCTATGTTCATAATATCTTTATCTAAACTGGGGGTCAGCAAAATTTTCTGTGAAAGGACCAGATGATAAAAGGGCCAGATAATAAATATATTAGTATTTGCAGGCATGCAGTCTTTGTAGCAACTATTGAATTCTGCCTTTGTATTGTTAAGGAACCACTACCCACTACATAAAGAGATGGTCATAGCTGTGTTCTAAGAAAGCTTTATGAAGAGTAAAATTTCAATTTCGTACAACTTTCATGCTTCACAAGATCTGTTTTTTTTCTTTCTGATTCATTTAAAAATGAAAAAAAATAAAGCATTCTAAGTTTGCAGGCCATACAAAACCAGATGATGAATCAAATTTGGTCCATGGGCCATCATTTGCTAACTACTGATCTAAACATTCACCAAATTTAAAAGTTTAAGATGTGAGCTAATTTAATTGTTAAAATGAGCTCATTTTCTGTGGCTTATTTGAAATGAACAAGAGAAATTGCTCATTTACGAACAGTGGGAGACATTTGTTGGCGTATGGAGCTGTATGGAGAAGGATATGGAATTACCAAGAGAAACTTTCGGCTTAATTTGTGAAAAAGAAGACTTATGGGACACTCATTAAGATGGAATTTTTTATAGATAATTTGGAGTATAGAGTATTTGAGAAGTTCTTTGGGTAAAATAAAAAGATACAGCCTCATTTCTCTAAATTTAAATTGTAGCCACATCCTATTGTAGTTACTGGAATTCTTATATAAAAATTTTCCCCTAAGATTTCCAAATAGCCTCAAAAATGAGGTGAAATGCTTTGAGAGATATCTTTCATCAGCAACATACTCCCATTTTGTTTTTGCTCTATTCTTTTTTCTTCTCTTCCCAACCATTTTTTTTCTATTTTCTAATTCTCTCTTGATTTGAGAGACAGATTTTAATTTAGTCTACACCCACCTCCTCTCTCTTCAGCAATTATTGCATGTCATGAAAAAGCTGCCTTTTAAAATTAATGTTTTGAAAAAGTATTATGTTTGAGGACATCTTGATAGTTCAATTTATTCTCTATCTTCATTAACTAAATCAAACAAATAAACAAGCAAAATCTCAGATCAGTCCAATAGAGCCTCAAAGTAAATGCTGGAAGTATACATAAAATAATGTGATGATTACAGACTTCCTCTAGGTGTTTTTGTTGTTGTTTTTTTGTTTTTGTTGTTTTCCAGTCCGCCTATAGCTATCAGATGTGTAGCAAAAAAGAAGTTACACTCCGGGCCTGCTGGAAAAAAGAAACAAACCATTTAAACCAATATTTCACATTAAATAGCTAGGGGTTAACTGTTAGCAAGACACCTTTCCTGATGATTGTATTTTTGCAATCTTCATACACATACCCAAGGGGCTGAGAACCAAATATATTAATATACCAAGGTTAGACTTTAGTTCAATGAGACCCAAATCCTAGGAGCAGTTTTCAGCAATTTGATAGTTTCATATACCATTTCATTGTTGAGTAATACTATGTTTTATTTAGTCATGACAGCCAGATTTAAGAAGGCAATTAATGTAAAACATAACTCATTTTTTTGCTTTTCAGTTTTGTTTAGTGGAAATAGAATATTAACTTTAAAAATGTACATTTTGGAGATATAATCATTTTAGTAATCTTTAGTAAATAATGATTGTCTTTTTCCTTCTAATATTTTCATAGTTTATTCAAAAATTGTACTGTGTGACACTATATGATTTGATATGTTGTCAAAGATAATGTTATAATCAAAAATATTCCTTACTTTTCTCCTTTATTATTTTTAACGAAGGATGTAATATGAGTAATGATAGCTGGAAAGTCATCAAGAGATAATGCAAATTTGTAAACTGATTAAGAAACAGAAAAAACAACTAAGTAGGCAATAAATGGGCATTAACCCACAGTTGTGAAAAACAGATACATATAGGAGAAAAGAAAGTTTCTTCAATAAATGGTGTTGGGAAAACTGGACAGCCACATGCAAAAGAATGAAAGTAGACCATTATCTTACCCCATACACAAAAATTAACTCAAAATGGATTAAAAATTTTTTTTTGAGGAAGATTAGCCCTGAGCTAACATCTGCTGCCAATCCTCCTCTTTTTGCTGACAAAGACTGGCCCTGAGCTAACATCCATGCCCATCTTCCTCTACTTTACGTGTGGGACACTTGCCACAGCATGGCTTGCCAAGTGGTACCATGTCTGCACCCGGGATCCAAACTGACGAACCAGAGGCTGCTGAAGTGGAACGTGCACACTTAACTGCTGCGCCACCTGGCCGACACCTGGAATAAAGATTTGAATGTAAGACCTGAAACCATAAAACTCCTAGAAGAAAATATAGGCAGTATATTCTTTGACATTGGTCTTAACAACATCTTTTCAAATAACATGTCTACTCAGGCAAAGGAAACAAGAAAAACTTAACAAGTGGGAGTACATCAGACTACAAAGCTTCTGTAAAGAAAGGAAACCATGAACAAAACAAAAAGACAATTCATTAAATGGAATAAAATATTCACAAATCATTTATCCAACAAGGGGTTGATCTCCAAAATATATAATGAACTCATACAACTCAACAATAAAACCCCAAACAACTCAATTAAAAAATGGGCAGAGGATATGAACAGACATTTTTCCAAAGAAGATATATAGATGGTGAACAGACACATGAAACCATGTTCAACGTCACTAATTATTCAGGAAATGCAAATCAAAAGTACAATGAAATATCACCTTACGTGGGTCAGAATGGCTAGAATTACCAAGACAAAAAACAATAAATGTTGGCGACGATGTGGAGAAAAGCTAACACACATACACTGCTGGTGGGAATGCAAACTGGTGCAGCCACTATGGAAAACAGTATGGAGATTTCTGAAAAAGTTAAAAATAGAAACACCATTACAACCCAGCTATCCCACTACTGGATACTTACCCAAAGAACTTGAACTCAATGATCCAAAGAGATTTATGTACCCCTATGTTCTCTGCAGCAGTATTCACAATAATTAAGATGTGGAAGCAACCCAAGTGCCCTTCTACAGGTGAATGGGTAAAGAAGATGTGGTATATTTATGCAATGAATACTACTCAGCCATAAAAAAAGACAAAATTGTCCCATTTGCAACAACATAGATGGACCATGAAGGTATGATGTTAAGCAAAATAAGCCAGACGGAGAAAGACAAATACTGTAAGATTTCACTCGTATGTGGAAGATAACAAATACATGGATAAATAGAACAGACTAGTGGTTACCAGAGGGGAAGGGAGTTGGTGGGTGGACAAAAGGGATAAAGGAGCACATATGCATGGTGATGGATAAAAATTAGACTACTGGGGGTGAACATGATAAAGTGTATTCAGAAATTGATAAATAATAACGTACACCTGAAATTACACCACGTTATAAACCATTATGATCTCAATAAAATTATGTGGGGAAAAAAATAGACACATTGATCCATTAAATGACCTGATGTCTTTGAAGTTACATAATGGTTTAGCCACCTTCTAACTGGGAAAAAATCAAATAAAAAATCTCCAGTCTCCTACATCATCCACTTAGTTATTTATTGAGCAGCATATCAAATTTTTCAAGATCTTCTTCAAAGGTACCTGAATAAATAAATAACTATAAGTTTGATTTTTTATTTTTTTTATTGAGGTCACATTGGTTTATAACATTATGTGAGTTTTCACGTCTGCATTACTTTATTTTGACTTCATTGTTCTCATCAATAAAAGTCTAGTCGCCATCTGCCACCATATGCATGTACCCCTTTACCACTTTCACCCTCCCCCCACTCTTTTCCTCTCTGATAAACACCAATCTGTTCTCCATATCTATGTGTTTGGTTGTTCATCTTCCACATATGAGTGAAGTCATATGGTAATTGTCTTTCTCCATCTGACTTATTTCACTTAGCATAATACCCTCAAGGTCATCCATGTTGTCACAAATGGCAAGATTTAAGTAGTACTCCATTGTATATATAGACTACATCTTCTTTATCCATTCATTTGTAAAAGGGCACTTAGGTTGCTTCCTAGTCTTGGCTACTGTGACTAATGCTGCAATGAACATAAGGGTACATATATCTTTTCAAATTAGTGTTTTTGTGTTCTTTGGATAAATACTCAGTAGTGGAATAGCTGGATCATATGATACTTTATTTTTAATTTTTTGAGAAATCTTCATACTGCTCTCCACAGTGGCTGCACCAATTTACATGTCCACCAGTGGTGTACGATGGTTTCTTTTTCTCCACATCCTCTTCAACACTTGTTATTTCTTGTCTTTTTAACAATAGCCAGTCTGATGGGTGTGAGGTGGTATTTCACTGTAGTTTTGATTTGCATTTCCCTAATAACTGGTGATGTTGAACATCTTTTCATGTGCCTGTTGGCCATCTGCAAATCTTCTTTGGAAAACTGTTTATATCCTCTGCCCATTTTTGATTGAGTTGTTCATTTTTGTTGTTTTTGAGTTGCATGAGTTCTTTATATATTTTGAAAGTTAACTCTTTCAGACACAAATATTTTCTCGCATGTGATGAGTTGTCTTTTCATTTTGTTGATGGTTTTCTTTGCTGTGCAGAAGCTTTTTAGATTGATGTAGTGACATTTGTTTTTTGTTTGTTTGTTCCTTTGCCAAAGGAGACATGATATTCAAAAAGATGCTGCTAAGACCGGTGTCAAAGAGTGTACTGCCTGTGTTTTCTTCTAGGAGTTTCATGGTTCAGGCCTTACATTCAAGTCTTTAATCCATTTTGGGTTAATTTTTGTGCAATTGTAATTTAGAAAAAGCCACATTTGAAATATCTGTGCAATTGCATCAAATTGAAAGGGGATGATAAACTCAACAACATTTTTTTGTTTTTTTTTATATGTATGCTTTTCATTATTTTTTTAAAGCCCCAAGAGTGAAATTGCTATTGCCATGGCATTTTTAAAAAGCCACATTAAAAAGAATCTGTGCAAGGATGTCAAATTTAAATGGAATATTACATAAGGTTGACATTATTTTTTCTTCCTTTATGCTCTCTGTTAAATCTTGCTAAACTGAAAAATGAAATTGCTATTGTCCTGACAATCCTAGGCATTTTGTAGTTTGTTCCTATCAATTGGCCCTTTATACCTCTCACCAGAAGCCGGATGTTTGCAGTTGCTGGCAGTTGTTGTTTAAGACACAGCTAATGGCTGATAGACTGGCAGCGCGCATTGAGAGAGTGAGGCTCAGAGCCTGGGAAAGGTCCCAGCACTGAATGCCCTCAGTCCTGCAGGGTAATTAGTTTATTACACAAAAGATTAAAAAATCAGAACCAAAGCTACTCTATCTTACCACGTCTCAAGAGTCATCAGAAATTACAAGTGACTACATTATGTTTCTAAGAAAAATATTAAAAATGGCCCCTCTTTCTGTACTAATCCAATTATGCAAATATTCAGCAACATTCAGTGAAAGACCCTTCATTATTTTGACTCTCCTCCTTCTGGACTTTGAATATACGTAAAATCTAGTTTAAAAAATATATCAGCTAGAGGAACTATTGGAAAAGCACAGATTAGTTTATTTTAAGATTAGGAAAAACATTGCTTGTTAATTATACAGACAAGTATAGAGATCAAATTGAAAGGATCATTCATTGGCAAAAGGTAACTTCAAATGTAGTTTTAAAACTAGGTACAGTAAAAGAAACATCAGTGTCTTTCAAAAAAATTGTTAAAAATGTCATTAAAATGGACAAATCTTTTAGTACTCCCCAAAAGCAAACTGAAATTACTACGCAAAGGAAGATCGGAGGAGTATCTTATATTTGAAGAAGTTGTGCTAATAGAATTCCCTAGATATATTTTTACTATTATTGACAAGAAACAATAGAGTGAGTTGCTACTTGACCTTTCTTTTCATTTCAGTGCTGGAAGCAAAAATAAAGTAAATTTTCTGGAAGAAAGTCACTCTGTTTAAAACATTAACACACTTTTAATGTTTATTGCATGCTGGTGTGCTGTACTCATTATTAAAACAAACTATGACTTCTAAAAATTGAATATTAAACATACTGGTGGCAAACTCAATTTTAAAAAAGTAAAATTTCAAAATGCCGCTAAAGATTGTATTATTCTCAAAGATAAAACATGCATAGTACGGTGATGAATGATATTTTTGGTAGATGGACCATCTTGTTTGCAACCTTGTTCATAAATGTATCATTGGTTTTATAGAATATGAATACTGCTAAGTCCCCTGGGGACATAGACAAGTTGAAAGAAACACATATAAATCAAATTTACTTTTCCTCAAGTTTTGTCAAACATTTCATATAAGGCATATATCTTTTATAATAATAATAATAATAAAAACACTTAGGTGTCATGTATGGTGATAAGCCTCTTGAGGAAAAAGAGGCAGAAATCTGGGGCTGGGTCTGTGGCATAATAGTTAAGTTCAGCATGCTCTGATTTGGTGTCCAGGGGTTCACAGGTTCAGATCCCAGCACAGACCTACACCACTTGTCAGCCATGTTGAGGCAGTGACCCACATACAAAATAGAGGAAGAATGGCATAGATGGTTGAGGGCTAATCTTCCTCAAGCAAACAAAGAGGAAAATTGGCAATAGATTTTATCTTAGAGTTAATCTTCTGCACCAAAAACAAAAATTAAAAAAGGAGGCAGAAATCAAAGAGTCAAATTTAATATCTTATCATGACTGACCTAATGAGTTTACTAGATTGATTGTTAGTAAAAAGATAAGGACTTAGTTAAAACAATAAAGTTTATGCAGTAAGAAAAATGTCATTTGCCTTATACTTCTGCTAAAGATGATTGGTTTTCACTTCAGAGAAAGGAGCTTCTCAGTGGAAGAAGTCAAAAATTGTCATTACCCTAATGCAAACATTAGAGAAAATCATTATAAGCAAGGAAAACTACAGACCAATATCTCTAAAGATGCAATAATCCTCAACTAAATATTAGCTAACAGAATTCAACAATGTATAAAAAGAATTATACCCTATAACTAAATGGAGTTTACTCTAGGGCATGAAAGACTACTTCAATATTAGAAATTCAATTAATATAATCCTCTACATCAAAAGACCAAAGAAGAAACATTATTTGATCATATCACAGATGCAGAGAAAACATTTGACATAATCCAATACCCACTAATGATTTTTTTAAAAATCTCAGCAAACTAGGAATAAAGGGCAGCTTCAATTTTAAGAAGAACATCTACAAAAAACCATAGCTATCATCATACTTGATGGTGAGAAATTGGACACTTTCCCCCTATGATTAGCAATAAGATTATAGTTTATCCATTTCTTAAAAAATAAACATCACCTTATCATATAACACAACAATCACACTCCTAGGTATTTGTCCAACTTATTCAAAAACTTCTATCCACACAAACAAAATGGCAAGTGAACGTAGGTGGTGGTTTTATTCACAATTGCCAAAAACTGCAAGCAAACAACATGTCCTTCAGTAGGTGAATGGATAAACAATCTGTGATACTACCATACAATGGAATATTATTCAGTGGTAAAACAAGTGAGCTATCAAGCTATGAAATGACAGGAATAAACTTTAAATGCAAATGTTAAGTGCTAAGTGAATGAATCCTGTCAGAAAAGCCTATGTGTTATTTGATTCCAACAATATGACATTCTGGAAAAGACAAAACTCTCTTTATTAAGAGACAATAAAAGATAAATGGTTGTCAGAGGTTCTGGAGGAGGAAAGAGTTAAATAGGCAATACAGTGTTTTTTTTTTTTATGGCAGTGAAACTTTTCTGTATGATCTTATAATGGACACATGATGTTATATATATGTCAAAACCCATAGAATTTAACAGCATAAAAGTGAACCTTAATGTATGCAAATTAAAAAAAATATTTAGGAGGTGGGGTAATTCAAGGAAGGAACAGAGACTTTGATAAGAGAATCTAATTTTATTACAAATACATAAAACAAAATCACTGAACATGGGTGTAGGGGTGAGCAAAGGTGTTGACCTAAGTAACTTTGGAAATGAGTGAAGTCTGTAAGACTAGAGGCAAAACTAACATGATATTTTCACTGTACTCTGGTTGATAGAGTTGTTTTGTTGTTTTTCATCTGATACTCTTACACATGCATGCTGGAACTGAACAATTAAGCAAATGGATAGTGAATAGTGGGATGCAGGTTTCTTAGTGTTGTAGTGAGAATTTACAGTAAAGCAAAGAAAGGATGCAACAACGATCCATGTGGTAATATATTAGAGTTGGAAGCATAGTATGAACTCATATTTAGCTCAATATGCATAGAGGTGGTTACAGATGGCAATATCTATAGATTAAGTATATATTCGGGTTAGTATACACGTAAATTTCTTTCCTTTATCAGCTAAGGCCTAGACACAATGTCACTCCAGCAGCAACAAGCACATCTAGCCCCAGATCTTGATTTCTGATACCATTTTCAGTAAAAGTCTCCAGGGATCTTTGGAGAAATAACTGATTCTAGGAATGGGAAAAAAAGATACAAGATGAGCCTGGATCATCTTGTAATAACAGGAAGAAAGTCAGCGCTAAAACAACAACAAACCCAAGTCTACATTGATGGGTTCATGACAGAGGGACATAGGAGCCAACCGAAACAGTTTCCAATTGTCAAAGCTAGACAAATTTAAGCAAGAAAATAAAGTAGTATTAGACTAAAACCCAGTGTAGGAAATAAATATCCATAAGTTCATACTGGCATAAATAAATTTATTGAATAAATAAATAAATAATAGAGAAGAGATAGATCTCCCTTTCAGAAAAAATCCAAATAAATTAAGTAAACATTCTACCCTCAAGGAGTAAATTCCCACTCCTTAAAGGTGAAATGTGTATAGTGCCTTCCTTTCAAAGATTTCAATTTGGAAATGGGGGAAAGGAAAGAATAACCTTACTGTGGAGGAATTTGACAAGTACCACCTCAGCCAGGAGATCCAGGTAAACACTAGCATTTGATAAATCATATTGATACTATGTACTCTTGCTATGATGTGTTGAAAACGGTAATTACGTCTATGATTTTCCACCCAAACCCCCATACACCAGTCTAATAATGAGAGAAACAGACAAATTCTAGTTGAGGTGCTTTCTACAAACTATTTGACCAGTACTCCTCAAAACTCTTATGGTCATCAAAAACAAGGGAAGGCTGACAAACTGTCACAGCCAAGAGAAACCTAAAGACACACGAAAACTGAACGTAATGTGATGTCTTGGATAGGATCCTGGAACAGAAGCAGACATTAAACAAAAACTAAGGAAATCTGCGTAAACTATGGGCTTTAGTTAGTAATATTGAATCACTATTGATTCATTAGTTGTGGCAAATTTGCTATACTGATACGATGTTAATAACATGGGAAACTGTGTATGGGTTATATGGGTATTTTCTATACTATCTTCTCATTTTTCTGTAAATCTAAAACTATTCTAGAAAATAGAGTCTTAAAAAATAAAAATAGTCTCACAAATGAGCATAATACAAATTATGGTCTTTAAAAGTGTTTTGTTCTTTAATAAAATGTATGCTAATTTAGAAAATACTTTTATATAGTATGAATGACTTTTTGACTATTGAAGGAAAACAGGGACATTTGATGGCATATCTGGATTAAACAGCCAAAGAAATATTTAAAAATAGCCAAAGGAAACTATTTGTCATACTGTAACAGTTAGGGACAAGGTGAAAACTAAGCGTGTTTTTATACAATTTTACATAGCTGTCTCTAAGCCAAAGTGTTCTGGGCAAGTTTCAGAACTTTTCAAACTGTTTATAAACCGAACAAACAAAGCTGCCCAAGTCCATTCACAATTGATTCCTCAGTCTCTTTTCAGTACTGAAGAGCAGCCCTTTCACAAATGCAGGTCATCTTCCACAGCCTGCAAAAGATGACGTCAGTTGCTTAGGTGGATGTCTAAACAGTAGGATTCCAAAGCATCTGGTAAGTTCATCTTGAACATTCAAACATTAAATGAACACTGTTTATAGACAATATGGAGAAATGAGAATTCAGTTAAATTTTTTTAAAAAATATGTACAACACGTGGTCTTTCTGTCTGCTATTGTTCAATCTCCATTTTGCTTTGTAAAGATTAGTCCCAATATTTATTCAAGAACCAGCAGACCTAACTATAAGAGGATGATTGGCCTTTGTATAGTTCCTTCTATTTTCAAATTTGAAATAAGACTTAAGCCTTGTGAAATTAAGATTAGAATTTAACTGCTCTGTACCTCTTCCTTATGTCAATAGACCAGAATCTAAATGGGAAATTGTAGTGTGATCACATTCTGTCTAGCAAATGTCTATTGGAACGGTAGGACGCCACATATGGAGCGGTGGTTATGGATCTGGAGGAGGGCTGAGGTTTGTTGTGCACTTAGGAAAAGAACAAGCCAGCTTCCTACTATTAAATTTTTAAGTTCCCTCTGGAAACATAATTACATTATTCATTAGGGAGGGGAAAGATCTTACAGCCCAGTCTTGCTAAGTCACAAAATGATTATCCAGTTTCTGCTTTATCTCTGCCCTTTGCCTCTCTCCATCCCTCCAGCAGCCCAAATGTGTATAAGAAAGCTGTGGATGCTGCAGTTGTCTTAAAAAGCACACGTGTATAAAATGTACACATAACTCAACTCCACACTCTAAAATATCTACGTAGCTTTAGGGTATATACAGATATTATTATATATTTATGTATAATAAAAACAGTATAGAGTGTGCATAATGTAGTATATAACAATATATATTAAATATTGTAGGTTATAAATAACACGAGTCATATAAGACATTAAAATAATTATATATTTAAACATGTAAGATTCCTACGTTTACTGTGCTCTCACTAAATTTTTATTTTATTCAAATTGCATCACCTTTTATTTCTTGAAATTAATATTTGTACTAGGAGTATAATGCATATTTATAATATTCAATAACATATAGAATATTAAACCAATGAGAACAAAAGTGACTAAAACAAAGAACCATGCAAAAATGGAGAAAAATGTAAAATAATTTCGATTTCAAATTAACATAAGCATTTATTCCCCCATGAGGGGTTAGAGAGACTGTTCAGGAATAATTCTGCTTATAGCCAATTCTTGGCTCCACTACTATGCGGCCTTGGACCAACTGCATAACTACTATCAGCTCCAATCCTCCTCAGTAAAATAGAGATAACAATGTATACATGCTCTAAAATTTTTGAGGATTAAATGTGATTATGCATGCAATATGCTCAATTAGATCCTAGCAAGGAATCTCATCAAAAGGTGATAAAAGTCAAGGTTATGAATAAATTATTTTGATTCTAGCCAATTACTAACAATGGAAGAATGCATCAGTCTTTGTAAATGCCTAGTGCTACAAAGGTCTAATATTAACAATACAAAGGCTTAGTATACTAATAAGACTGTACTTAGAAGAAAAATGTTATTTTTTAACTTTTCTCATTTTCTGTTAAAGATGACGTTTTTCCTCATAGGTTAAATGGCTATGGATAACTATATACATATTTAATATATTCACATACATATATAATGGCTTTTTTTTTTTGCTTCTAATTCCTCTTATTTCTCTGTGGCTTCAACCATTTGCTTCATATTGCTTCTTATTTACTGCATTACTCTAACAGGAAGCTATTTCAACTTATATAAATTTTTAAATAACTTCAAATACTGAAAGCTCTGTGCTGATTTTATTAATGATGTAGTAGGTCATAAAATATCAAAAGAAATAATGCTCATGAACAAGTTAGCAACAAAGCCTTTCTTCATATCCATTTTATGTTTCAAGATGCCGTGGGATTTGGGAAAGAGAGCGGAATGAGTCTGAAAATGGAATTGAAAGTGTTTATCTATGTCTTATGAATTAGAAATTCTTTTCCTTTTAGGATCAGGCTTAAACATGATTCCAATGGTGTGGTAAACTGCAAATAATCAACAAATTTCTAAAAAATTTTGCAAGCCAGAAGTTTTTTTGCTTTGTTTTGTAATTATCATTTAATTTGTTCTAGGAACTCAGAAGACTAAATCCATTTTTTATTTATTTTATTTAAATTTTGACTTTTTACTTGAAAAATTTTCAAACTGACTGGTAAAGTGCAAGGGTAGCACAAAGAATTCTCAGGTGTCCCTCGCCGAGAGACCTCACTGAAACAGTACCAACTGTACGACAATGTATTTTATAGCAGAGGGATTTGATCCTCAATCACTGCACTTAGCTGTCGTTTCTCTTCATCATCCTTCCCTTTGGAATGGTTCTTCTGACCTTCCTTGACCTTCATGAATTTAACAATTTTGAAAATTACCAGCCAATTACTTTATAGAATTTCTCTCAATTTGGATTAGTACGATGTTTCCTCAAGTATAATTTCAAGTTACGCATTTTCTGGTAGAAGTATCACAGAAGTGATGCTATATTCTTACTCCTGTGAGGTAGTCCACAATATCAAGTTGCCTATTAAAGATATTTCAATTCTGATCACTTGGACGAGGGTATCGGCCTTCTCCAATGTGAATTAACGCTTTTCACCTTTGTAATGTTAAGTATTTGGGAGGATCTACCTTGAGACTGTGTGAATACTGCACTCCTTATCAAAACCATATACTAGTTTTAGAGTCCCTTGATGGTTGTTATTTGAATTAATTGTTAGTATGATGGTTGTCACATAGCGACTTTCTAATTATATCATCCCTTCAAAATTTGTTAGTTCACTATCTATTTTAAGGAAGGCATTTTTCATCACTTTTTTCTTTTAGGAAGGCATTTCTCTTCACATTTTTTTATTAATTTGTTCTAGATTTGACCCTTTACCTATTTGTGACTCCCATTTCAAAGAACGAGAAACGTAGTCTTACTGCTCCAGCTGCGTGAGTGCTGTTGGCCCTCAGCGCTCGGTCACCTTGAAAATTTCCCATCCCTGTAGATTGCTGCCCTGTGCATGGCCATGCCTGCTTCTTGGAGACGGGCTGTATCCAATGACTGGTTGATGTAGGGGTATAAAAGTCCAGTCTCCTTGCCACAGCTGAAGGGCCCCGGCTGGTTTCAGCATTCCTCTTGAGGTAGGCGCTGAGATCTTTGTCGTGGCTGCATCGCAGTCCAAATTCTCCCTCTCATTAACTGTTTCCACACGTGTTGTTACCAAGAGTGCTCCCTCATAAACCTCCTGCAGGGTGATCTCTCACTCAGAGTGGGGTTCCCAGTCCACAATAGAGTATGTTTGCACTTCAGTAACTAATCGTCATATCTTATAATATTAAGAAAATATCAAAGTAGATTAATAACAAATACCTATATAACCAAAGCTATAAAATCTAAACTATCTTATCAGGATTTAGTATAATTACTTCTGGAGTCCATACACTTAAAGACTATAGTTGAATTTAGTACAAATGGAATATATAGATTTTTAAATGACCACGCTCCAATCTTTTTCTAGTGAAATTGACAATTCCTTCATTCCATGAGTTTGGGGGAAAAAAAACTGTAGCTAGAACACCTATTACCATGCACAAATTAATACAAATGTTTCCTGAAAGACTAGAACGGAAAGAGGTGGACATTTCTGACTATCATTTGATTTATAGCTTAGTGTTTAATGGTGCTCATGCTGGAGTCCGATTGCCTGTGTCTGAAACTACCTTAGGTGTAAGTGTGTGACCTTAGGAAGTTACTGACCCATTCTAGCTTCAGTTTCCTTCAGCAGATAACAGTGATTGTCTCTTCAGACTATTCAAAAGATTAAGTAAAAATAATGCATGCAAAGTGCTTGCAAGAGTATGTGGTAAGCGTCAATACACGCCATCTATTATTATTGTTTGAAGCAACTCTTGCATAGGGACAGGCATCGTAAAGCACAGGTCTTCATGTTATTAGCGGCTCCAGAGGCAGCTGTGATGTGGTACAAATAGCTCTATACTCAGAGTCTGGAGAATGTGTTGAGGATTTTGGTTTTTACACTTACTGTGTGATCTTGACTACATTTTCCTCCAGTTCTCCAATCTCCGACATCATGGACATTTTACATATGCAGAATACTATTATAGAGATTAAGTGGATTAGTGCTTGGGAGATCCTCTGTCTGGCATAGTAGGTGTTCAATAACGGGGAGGATGAAAGAGTAGGGAGATACATCATGGTCTTGATATTTGCCTCACAAGGATATTGGTGAATTATTTAGGTAGCAATGGTTAGGTGCATGCCTTGGTACTCATCTGTGTCTTTTACACAAACTAATCACTTCTGCATTGTCCTCTGACCTGTTTTCATTACTCACACTAGCCCTTGTCAAGCTCAACACTGCTTATGTCTATGCCAGTACAATAGTCATGAAGATGTTTTAAACTCTGTGTCAGAAATTACTCTAAATGTAGTGATTAAAGCACACAATTTTCCTAAAAAATATGTTCCAAGCCCTCAGTTTATTTCTGTTTCTATGAGCTGGTTCATAAACCTATGAAAACATGAAGGTGCCATTTCCTTCACGACGAACATCCTGGTGATGACTTCCACCCAATTCCCTGCTGCAGAATGCCTACAACTAAAAGTTAATGCCTTCTGTGACTGAAGGGGAAATTTCATAATCCTCAGTGGCTTTAGGCTGGCAACAAAAAACTTTCTACTTATACAGGCAGGGAAATTTATCTTGAAATATTAATTATCATGCTTTGTTTTTTTTGCATTCCCATGTCATAGTCATTCAGCATTATCCACACTGTCTGGAGAAGAATCAGTATTATTAGCTTAATAGGGTAAAAAAAAAAAATCCCAAAAACAAACAAACAAGACTCTTTTATATTTCATAAATACGCTTTTTAGAACCAAAATGGAAATGCTGGAAGAAAGCTGGGGACAGAGGTTAACGATAGATTAAAAGGAGAATCAGTGGAGCAAAATCACCTGTAGCTATTCCTTGGGGAGATGAAATGACCACCTAGAAGGGAAGAGAAACTGTCCTTACAAGAGTTCTAGAGGCGATGAAATTAAAGGGCTGGCCCTGTGTGAGTCCTGGAAAGGGGAATGGGGTC
The DNA here is from genome assembly GCF_021613505.1 of Equus quagga. Classification (NCBI taxonomy): domain Eukaryota; kingdom Metazoa; phylum Chordata; class Mammalia; order Perissodactyla; family Equidae; genus Equus; species Equus quagga. The sequence goes on from NC_060272.1 coordinate 29,468,373, forward strand.
AGAATTAAAAACTGCTGAGTACATTCTCTGTCCATCTGGAACAAAGAAGTCTTATGGAAGTAGGTCAAGGTCTGCAAACCATCTCTCACCATCAGTGTTGAGGAACCTCAGGGCCCCATCAGTTGCTTTCTTGTTCTTGTCCATTCAGAACCTCCCATATTGAACCTAAATTGTCCAGCAAAAAGAGGATGGGTCTTTTCTCCAACATTCTTCCTGAGCCCCTTTTAATTACCTCACATGGACCACACAGACCACCCACATCTTTCCATTTATTATCCTTACTCTGGTTCAACACAAAAGAACCAGAAACAAGATAGGGTTCTTGTCACCCTTGTGGTCTAAGTGGGGATGAAGGGAAGACTAGCACTGGCCCTTGGATAGGATGGTGGGGAAATCCATTCAGGTTTCAGATGTGTGTAAGATTTTCTCTCTCATCACACAGTCTTGACTTCAAAAAGTATGACTATGGTAAAAAGTAAGAAATTGCTCATGCATTGCCATTCCAGAGTCTAGCTATGCAAAACTACCTTCTATGTACTTGTATGTAAGAGATGAGATGGAGATAGAGATAGAGAGGTAAAGAAAATACGTGTATTTCTAGATAAATGAGCATAATTAAGATATACTTAAGAAAATTGCTAATTAACACACAACACGTGTGACCTCGATCTCTTAACTAATTCCTTATTTTAAAATTGTTGAGATTGTCAGAGGAAGGGGCAGAGGACATGATAAGCTGCCAGATCCTTTCCAATTTTAAATTCTCCATCAATGATTCAGGATGTAGCCTTTTATGGGAACTTACAAGATTTTAAATTATTTTTCATCATGTAAATTTAAGAAAGCAAACAGTATATAACTGCTTTATTTTAAGGACTTAGAATGTATAAAACTTGAGTAGCAGTCTGAACACATAAAGCAACAGAAGCCATTTGTCTTTAATAACTTGATAGAAAAACATCGCTCATAGAAACAACACATTGCAATATTAGTGATTATAGTTGAACAGCATGAAGTGTATCCCGTGCAATAATTCTTGATTAGTCAAAGAACTACAGTGGAATATTTTGTCTGCCCATGTGTCCTGAACTGTTCATTTCCTGTTGCTTTGCTGGAGGCAGAAGCCAAAGACTTTTGTTTTCCTGCCTTTATTATACATCTGCTGGTTATTGCTATTTAAGCTGACTTGGTTCTTGATGACCACTGGGTGACTTACTATAGTTGTTTTCCCAAAAGACATTAGCAGCAACACGTGTTTTTAAATGCATCCAATGTTGTTTTGAGACTTTTCAAATGACTCAGGAGCAATCAAATGTAGACTACACACGCGTAAACATAAGTTAATGCAAACTTCTTTAGAGAAAAAGGACATAGTTGGTTTCAATCTATAAGTTGCTTTGATTTAAATTTTTTATTAAAGTTATATTTCTACAGTGCATTTGGATTTGCATACAGTTTATCTCACTCTACCTACTTTTCAGAGCATGTCACTTAAATGTTTATATCAACTATACAACACATCAAAGCATTCTCCAGAGAATTTTCAATAGACTATGCACACATTGCCTAGATTACTTCTGTATCTGGATTTGCTAAAGAGAACATCTACTTACAAATGTATAATGATTAGAGCCCAACTTTATATTCAGAGAAGAATTAGTTTACACCACATTCACTGTTCAATTATACTTTAGTATGCAATGTTTGATTTGATAAAAGGAAACAGAATAGTTGGAGATTTTTCAAAATTCATTCAGAATTAAGAATTTTTGTCTTTTTAGTTATGATCAAAATTTTAAATGCACCTTCTTTTGTATACATGCATGTTTTTTTGCAGCTATAATATGATCATTGTTGCCGTTAATTACCAACTGTGCATCAGTGTCTGCTCAGCACTGTGATGATCTGGGTTCTTTTTCAAAGCACATTATCTCCTCAAGCCACTTAAAAATGTAAGGGATTTATTTCAGGATACAAGAGATGGACTCTAGGTTGAGTGTTTGTGAATGGTTACCAAGCCACGAGGGAGGCTGCTGGGTCTTTTCCGCAACTGAGGACTGGACAGGGAAATGGGAAGTTACTCCTTCAGCTCCTGGCAGAATCACAAGGCCACTGCCACAATCAGGAGTCCCATAAAAGCTGAAAGTCAACATAATCAGCCATCGCCACCAGCTCCAGACCATGCCACCACTTTGCATACCACTGTCACCAGCTCCAGCTCTATCTCTTGTCATACACAAAGCCGGTGACTTTATACTGCACATCTACTAGTATTTCCACAGAAAAGTTAAGGGTCTCCAGGATAGTGGATAGCCAAATCTTTACCAGCAGCAGAAATGTGACCTCTGCCTCACTTCTGCATGTCAAATATTAGGCAAGTGCATCTGGGTTAGCCAAATATGCATCATATCCAGACTTTCAGGAACAATTGAGAAATGTAGCTTTAACCTTGCAGGCCTTGCAAGACAACACACGTTAGGAGGAAGCAGAGAGCCCATCTCCGGTATCAACCACAGGTATTTAAGGTTATTGTCTTATCCACATAAAAGTGCTATTAGTCAAATTGCTCCATTTTGCCCATTTACCTCCACCTGACTTCTCCTTTTCGAATGACTGATATTTTTCCTTTGTTCATCTGAAATAGATAACTTTTGATAGACTGCACAAATTAACTGAGGTTCTTCCTTGCCTGAACTTAGTAAACAGAATATAGTGATTCGAACCAATTTTCCATGTTTTTAAATCTTCTTTATCTCTTTATTTAGCCTTTTTTAAGACAACAGAGCGTATTTATTAAAATGTGTTAGGTTAGCAAATAAACTTGTGTCAGTTCTTCTTGTGAAGATATGTAAGTTAACTATCCTACACTGATATTTGTGAAGTAAGGAAAAATCATTGGTCTCATTTTATTTTGGATTCCTATTTTTTCTTTTGGAATTAGGATTAAAAAATGACCAACATCTTTATTGTGGTAAAAATTAAGAAAAGAAAGTCTGTGAACTTCAAAAGACTAAAGATCGATAAAAGGGCATGAAGGAACCATAATGACACCTGAAGATATTGTAATTTCATCGAATGCATTCTTGGAAAGGTAATGTTTCCCACTTTTTCATTTAGGTAAAAGTTATCAAAGGAAAAAATATTTTGCTTAGTTATATAACATCCTCCTTTATTCCTGATAATTGTCTCTAATAAAGTGAGGATGTTTGTTAAGGAGAAGCTTCAGTAAGTCTGGCTACAGGCGTCATAACCTCCACTGTCATTCAAAATCTCTCCCCAAACTGCTCAAGTGCAAAGCGATCCAAAATTGAGCATGATTATGGGTCTTGTTAGCATTTAAATCTCTTAATGTCTTTTCTTCTCTTTGTACTAATTCACTACTTTAATCTAGATTAGTTCAATTCCTGCTTTAAAATTAATGCTATGAATCTGCCATGACCTTTTTTCCTTCACTTTTCAAAGCTGAACGAGTAAGAAGGGCAACTTAATTATTTTGATTTTATGTGGATTAAGTAAATTACATGGATAAAGTAAAAAAAAGGAAAGATAAAAGTGAAAGTAAGTATGACAGAATAACAATATACAAATCTACAAATATGTAGTAATAGTTTAATTAATATATAGTAATAGTTTCATCAGCTAATTGTTTGATATTAAATACTTTCTCTAATTGGAAATAATAACAGCCCATAGTATACTGGTACATCTCAACATGGCATTTTTACTCACTTTACATACTTTGCTATGAGAAAGATTTTACTTAATTTTTACAGGTCTTTTAAACTGCAATTTGTTTTGGTCATTTTTTTCTTTCAGTCTCTCGAAAAAATTGATATCTATTCATTCTCCCGTTGGTAAAATTTCAAGTGTTAAGAAGTAAATATAACATTGACGAGGAAAGTCTCAACCAGCAAGATTAAAATGATAATTTTAACAGTAGCCATACGCTATTTGGGGAACCAATATGGAATAGGATAACTGTAATAGTTCTTTGATATCTTTTGATCACCCATATTTCATTTCATCTCCCCAAAACAGCACACATATTTCCTTTGACGTAATTCTCTCCTCCACTTGTGTGGTATAGTAAATCCTTCTGTTAGGGATGCCAAGGGGCCAGATAGATACTTTCCTTCACTTGGAACTGAGCCAAAGGTTTATCCCATAACTGGCTCAGCCAACTCAATGCTCTCTTTTGGGTCTGGATATTTAGCAAGTGACGCACTAACTAATGTTTAGATTTTTTTCTTTTTTTAAAGACGAAACCCTAACAAGATTGTTCCTACTAGGAAACCATTCTGAATGTTCCATCATTCTCTTCACTTCGTCCTTCTTCTTGCTGATTTCCAAAACTGGTTTTATGGTCTGTAATTGAATGTTTTTAGACTTCTGATAATCTCTTTCTCTGTTCCAAGAAGTTAGCCAGAGTCATCTTAAAATTGCAACCAAAGAACCCTAAATGACTCAGAAATGAGTGTGAGAGAATGGAGTACTAGCAACAGAACAGATCCTCAAGAATATATAATATTTGGAATTATCTGTTCAACAATGGGTGAAAGTAAGTATGTTTCATTCATTTTCTACAATGGAAAGTAACAGCATAAATCACAGTGGTAAAATAATGTTATTTCCTAAAGCCAGACATTTCTGCCACTATATAAAGTTATAAAAAAAATTAGAGATCAGAGGACCACAAGATAAGATAACTACTGATAGTAGACAGGGGTGAATAACTTGAAACAGAGACAGACAAGTCCCGAATAGCACGGACAGAAAGTCAGGGAATTTTGGGGAACATGCTGAAAAGGTCTCTTAAGCCTTTTAGAGGCTGGTATTGATGAAAAGAAAATCTGACTATTGTGGTGTGGGTTGACATCTTACAATGCTAGTTAAATTCACAGCCTACTAAATCACAGCCTTGACTGAGAAAAAGTGAAATAGTTGAAATGAAGGCATCTTTGAAAATTCCAAAGAGTAGGAGTAACACAATTTTTTTAACCCTTTGGTGGCACCCACCAAAAAATTTCTCTGGAATAGAGAGAGAGAGGTGGAGAATCTCAGGAAATGCTGGGACAAAGATAACAGGAGGACAACATCTTGTAGGCCTTGTTTGTAATTACAAATATTTTGACTTTTGCTCTGAATAAGATGATTGTAAGCAGAGAAATGACATTACTGATTTACTCTTTAATATAATCCCTCCTATTGCACTGTTGCAAAACATTGGAAGGACAGACTGGAAGTCAGGGGAGCAGTTAGGAGACTTTTTAATAACTCATGAAAGAGGTAATAGCAGTTTGAATCAAGGTAATAGCAATGGAAATCATGAAAAATGGTTATATCAGAATATATTATAGAGGAAAAGTCAACGGGAAAGTTGATGGATGTGAGTTTTGCATGAAGGTAGTGAAGGGTGATCTCAAGTTTTTGGTCTGCACGAATGGAATAGCCAATAACTAGAAATGGTGAACCCTGATGGATGAGCAGCTTCTGCTAGAGGTTAAGTACAACTATGTGGTTCCATGTTGAGCTTTTTAATTTTGTAATGCTCCTAGACAATCACATGACTATTGCAAATAGGCAGTTGGATAGATGAGTCTGGAATCCAGTTAAAAGCTTCAAGATAGAGATAGAAATAAAGGAGTCATTAGTATACAGATCAGTTGATACAAATAATACAACACCTTGGGACTAGGTCTCCACATCTATAAACACACAGTAGTGAATGATGTAACAGGAGTGACTTCATCTGCAGCATGTGGAAAACCTTCCACTGTGGTCAGAAACCAATTTATTTATTTACTTCGAATAACAGGAAGTCCTCAGATAGGGCATTCCAGCACAGATTTGGCTTCTTGAGAAAATCTCAAGGACCCAGATTCCTTGCTTCATAAAAGTTATCCTTATCATGCAGCATTGGTCCTCGTGGTTATAAGATGTTCATTCCCATTCTAACCTCATATTAAATTCCAGTCAAGAGAATAAGAAAGAAATGTAGGATCAAATTCAAGAAAGCACAACTTTTTCAGAAATATCCACCAGACTTTGATAAATCTTATTCACTAAAAATGTGTGATCTGGCCACCTGTACCCATAAGAGAAACTAGAAAATGTAATAATTTAACAGGAGTTCACAAATTCAGAAAAAGGGGGGAACTAGACGTTGAATGAATAACTTGCAATAGTTCCACAAACCACAGTAGTGAATCCTAACGGTGAGTGAGAGGGAGTCATAATCGTGGGAATCAAATTCATCTGGAATAGTTTTTCACAGTAAGTGCACATTCGCACACAGTGATATTGAGAGTTACTGTTGTGGACAGCATTCTTTCTTTTTGAAACATACTCAGTACTCAGGCATATGGAGACATCAGATACATTAAGAACTATTAAACTAAATAATCTCAAAAATTTTGGATAGTGCAAACTCAAAAAAATTTACTGTATGATTTAGAGCAAATAAATTGTGCTTTTCAGACACTTTTACTGCAGTCAATGCCCACAAAACCAACTTCTACCTGTTGTTAAACTTGTTTTCTGTTCCATCTGTTGTTCTTGCTGGAAGCACATTTTTACATCGTCATTATGTGCCCTGTGATTATATGATGTATATCCCATCCAGCTGCAGGAAGATTTCCCAACCTAGTAATAGAAAAGGCAACACCCTGTTTCTTAGAAGAAAAATCAAAGCATCTCTTCTTCTTCCAAATTACTTAGTATTCTTGAATTTGCTTCCTTGCAGCACTCACATGCACGTGCACAGACACATACACAAGCTGGAGGTATCCTTTAGAATCCAAAGACAGGGATTATCATAATCGTAAAGGGAAATACACCTTGTAGAAACTTGCATTGTTGGGCCAAAAGACAGAATGTTGTATTTTTTAAGTAGATTTTCTTTCCATCAATGAGTCATCAAATGACCTACTTCTCAAAGAAGATATGAAGTTTAACTAGTTAGGAAAAAGGAAAAGAATGGAAATCTCCTTTACAATGTATAGGACTATGATATTCCAGGTTTTAATATGGCAATGAAGGGATTTCACATATTCAACAGCTATTTATTGAATACTTATTTATGTGCCAGACAGAATAGATATAGTAGTCCTATTACAAGGTTGAAATAATAGAGTTTGTAAGATAATATCATACTTTTAAAAATGGGTACTCACACGTTTTTGTTATTCCTAAAGGCATCTTTTTCATGACATGAGTATTTCATGTTATTTCTAATACACTTAATTTTGTGGGAAAATCTTTCAGTGTTTTTTGTATTCCTAATGACATTTATAGCAGAAATTATAGTTAATAAAAATAATGGTTAACACTTTGTGAGCATTTACTCTATAGAAGCACTTGTATCGCTTCATTTCAACCTCCCACCAATCCTATGAGATAGACATTATTATTGTGTCCATTTTACAAATTTGGATACTAAGGCTTAGAAATATGAAGACAGTAGTTCTTGATCACACAGTAAGTGACACATCTTGGCTGAAAAAAACACTCATTCTTATTAGAACCCTAGGTCTTGAACACCTCACTTCTGTTCTCACACCTAATTTTTACTGTATTTATTGTTTTTGTTATATTTTGTTCCTCCATCAACTAGTTTAATTTCCACTACCACAGACCCTTAGTTCATTATGATGGCATAGTCTGTGGAAAAATGGTGCTAAGGGCAACGCAAAACAATGCTCAGGATAAACCCTGCCTGTGCTCAGAGTTTGTCTCCCAAGTGGAGGAGACAGACAAGTGTAAAGGCAATTGTGATACAATTCCTTATAGGCTGTAATTGTTCAAGTTCATAGGCAGGCACAAAACCCAGACTTGGACATGTCAATGAAGGCTTACTGGAAGCAAATTGTCTAAGGTAAGACATGAAACAAAAGTTGGCATTTTCCAGAACTCCTACTCATCCAACATACAAAACATTTCACTCCACACATAAAATCTGTCTTATGATAAAATTTAATTTATTATTTCTTTATTTGTTCCTCTTTGGTAAATGTGTGATCTACCAAAAGGCTTGATTTCCAGAAATCAATATTATCTTCAACTTTCTCTCTTCCAAAATATGTCTGTAACAGTCCCTCTTATAAGGGAGTAATGAAGTGTAGTAAATACGCTCCCGCCCTCACCTGTCCCCGATGCCCCCAGCAGTCACTTCCTGACTTGTCTCTTCCTCCCTCCTCTCCTAAGCACTCATCTTCATCCTCCTAAGCAGGTTCAACATTGTTTCCTAGGTCCACGCAGGCATTTTGAAGTCTAAAATAACCAGCCAAGTCATTTTTCTCACTACTGAAACATGTTTCATGAATATCAAATGACGCAGTCCCCACATTTACATATGCAATATTATCAAAATAATGGAGTGACATATAAATCATTCAATATTGTGTTAATTGACACTTGCTAAAAACTAGTTTTTGATGTACATTTTATCACTTCATTTTTTTCCTGTAACCTTATATGAAGATACTGCCTCTTGGAACATTCATATATCATTTCTTTATATCTTCTCCTTATTTTCTTTCTACTACTGTTAATAAAATATTTTCCTCACATTTTAAATAGATTTCGATAAAATGTTTTACTGTCCAAAAAAGTTCTTTCTTTTCAATTCTAGCTTCTATCCCTTTCTCTACTTTTCTCAGCTTTTTAAATAAACTATAAAATAATTTTTCTTTAAACTTCTATGGTTTAGATCCCTAAATGCTTTTTAGTATTTTCTTCTTTGCACATCCTTGGGAAGTGCTTACACAGAAAAGTTTAGCAGTTGATCCACCAACCTATTTTTTTATCTTCCTCTTTCTAACATTTTCTTTTTGTAAATTACCCCATTACATCTAAATACATGTCAAAACTCTTTTGCAGCTTTCTATAAAGGTAAAGTTAAAGCTAAGAAGGATATTAAAATCTATCTAGTCTAATGATTTTATTTTGCAGATGAGAACAATATTATTAAGAAAGAAAGTAATTTATTCAAGGTTACATAGCTTTTTCACGGCAGAACTAGGACTGGAAAAAATTTCTGAATTTTCTCATATAATATAACATTCATAATGCCACCTGCCTGCTTATTATTGTATCTTCTCCCCAACATGCAAATCAAAGGAAAGGATGATGGGTTTTCATATAAGTTGCTGGACTTCTGTCTCACTGACAGTATTTTAGAATGTAATTCTCTTGTCTCTGCCTTTAAGCTTCTTTGGAGAAGATCCAGTCAACCAAACATGGGATGAAAACCAGAAAAGAGAATAAATAATCTCTCTACTATTTATGATAATATTTTCAAATAACACAGAGCTTAAATAAATGTTTTTTTGCCATTTTTTTGAAACTTAGGACCCCACTTGGTGAATTTAGAGGAACTGTGTATGTGTTACATATTTCTTAGACTATGTTAAAATCCATAAATCCTATTCTCATCTCCCTTTGTTTTACTCTTAAAATCATATATGTTTAAAATATTTACTCAGAATAACAAGAAAAATGGTTTGAGCTGGTTCGATGTATTTGCTTGGTTTAGTCACTGAACTACTTTCAGTCTGAGCTACATTATCTCTTAAAAATATAATAATTTATAAAGACGTTCGAGGATTAAACAATGTAACGTATGTGAATGCCATTTTACTTTGGAAAAGTGTATAGGAAATGTCAGGCTTTATTATTGCAGTCACCTTCCCCAAAATGCTGTGCCCGTGTCTATAAATATACAATTCGACATGTTTTTCTCTTTTCTATATGTAACATCAACATCTGGAAAATCCCAAGGTCACCTCCTCAGTGAAGCTTCTTGTGACATTCTCCTCTCTACCTTCCGGAAGAGAATATAGAACTTTCATCATTTTAGTCTAACAGTGCCTTATCCAGTCCTTTACTAAGGCAATTATTTTATTATTTGTTTATGAACGTGTCTCCTTGAATTGGGAGGTTCCTAGTGACTTCTTTGTCTTGTTTTCCTGTGTTTTAATGTAAAACTTTGTGAGGACTAGGTGCCTGAAGCAGACATTATTGTGGAATCTAAGAACACTTTTATATCCCTTTCTTCCTTACAAATACAATCTTGAATTTTAGTGCCCTTTCTACCAGTTTGTAGTTTAAAATTAATATTTATTTCAATATTCATTTTACTTAATCCCAGTTACATTTCCATTTCAACCACTAAAGTAAACAAAAATGATACCATAACCAGAAGGAAAAGCACACAAAGTCCCTCCTTTTTCCCCTTCTGATCCAGAGCAATCCTTCACTTTCTACATGAGTACATTCTCCAGTCTTTCCTCAGTTCTTACCAAAATCCTATAAGTGATCATACAATTTTCAAAGAGTGGTCAATGCAAGTCAGTATAGCAATATAAAAGATTGGGATAGAGTTGACAAAAAAGAGATTATCATATTCTTCATCAATATGCTATTTAAATTTGGCACATTCAGGAAAAAATCCCCCAATTTCCTACCTTTAAATATTTTTAACATTACATACCAGTCAAGTTATCATTGGTCATATTAATAGCTATATTTTATTCACATATTCTGTGTCCTTTTACTAAGCTCTTTATACATAAAATCATTTAATCTTCATCACTACCCTACGAGTTAGGTACTACACTATCCTTTTACAGTGAGAAACTAAGGATCAAAGAAGTTGGGGAGTTGACCAAATCTTCACAGCTGTAAGTGGTGGAATTGGGTGGAGTCAAGATTTAACTCAAATCTTTCTGGTTTCAGATTTCAAGCTCTCAGTCGCTATTCTTTATTTTCGCAAGTATCCACAGAAAAAAGTATATTGATTAAGTGCTCTGAGAAAATTCTAAAATATATATGGTTTTTAAAAAATTTTCTTACTATATGTGTTTTAAAAAATTAAGCTCCCTTCATATGACCTGCTACATACATACTTGTATTAAAGTATTCATCACGTTAATTAACGTAACAAAAAGTATTTGTTAAATGGAAAATTTACAGCATAAAATAATGAGTCCTGTGCCTCACTTTTTGGTTCAAAACTTCTCTTGAATTTTTTACCTGTTTTAAAATACTTTACTCAGCATCACTAGTTCATCTTTAACTGTGGTTTACGTTAACATGGAATTTGGCGATTGAGATGAGTTTATTGGTCAGCTGGTTCAAGCTTCCAGAGGGAGGTGGTGAGCACTCTGAGCAGTGGAAGAGCTGTGACTGGACCACAGCTCTCCTGCCCAAGGACAGTGTGGATCTGGGCTGCCATCACTCTGCCAGCTTCCCCTGAAGGGACTATGTGCCACCTGATTGAAGAGTGCTGAGCACACAATGATAGCACTTGTTCAGTATTTCAGACAATTTCCCATTCTGCATTTTCACTTAGAAGCTTCAGGTTTGAAAAGTTATATTTTGTAAAATAATATATAAACTGGGGACAAAAGGAGTATGAAATGATGTTGATAATAATAACCATAAGTAAAATTTAAGAACTGTTTTGATTTGTAGTGAGCCTTTACTAACTTTTTAATGTAAGATCATACCAACACAATACAGTAAATAAAACGTGTGTTTTTATACTTTCTTTCTTTTATAAATGGGAAAACTAAGAAGTTAACTGACTTTCTCCAGTAACATATCCGGTAAGTTTCTTGAGCCTTAAAACATATGTGTTTACTTTCTGCTCTCCTCATAAATCACCTCTACTTCATATTCAGTTTCTCAAGATAGAGAAATTCAGTGATCTCCTCTTAACCCTAGCCCTCAAAGGGGGCACCAGAATATTAGATGCTACAGTTATTAGATATTTCCTGAGATAAAATGCAGCCATTGACAATAGCTCTCTACTGGGTCAGTTTTGCTACTTACTATACTCCTCTCAGAATAGTTAAGCTGGGTACATATTTTCTTTAAAATATGCATTCCTGATGATGGCTGAAAATAAAAAATGAAGTTATTGAAAAAATATAGAAGAAAAGAGAGTTTTAAAAGAATGAGTTTCATATGACTTAGGATGTAGGTGAAATACCATACTTTATGCTAATTAACATAAATAGGGCTTTTCTTAAATTGTGTGGTTTTCCTCAATCATTTAGCAATGTACTCTCTGACGGAGAGAGAAGGAATAACTCCGTCTTTAATAGTCCAACCACTTTTCCAACTGTCTTCTATCTTGACAGCTTCTAGAAGAACTGGCTATACATGAATGAACTATTTGTATGATTTTAGAAGTTAAGCTGAATATTTTCAATATGTAAAGAAAGTTGGAGATAGAGACAGTAATGCTCTTCTGTCAAGTTTTAGTTTTTTCTCTATACCAAGTAAGAAGTAAAGACCAGAAGAGTAAAAGGCAGTGCACAGTAGTACCAGGAGAGCAATGCAGTATCCATTTTTGCTTTTTCTCCCCAAATCCCCCCCGGTAGATAGTTGTATACTTTTAGTTGTGGGTCCTTCTAGTTGTGGCATGTGGGATGCCGCCTCAACATGGCCTGGCGAGTGTTGCCATGTCTGCGCCCAGGATCCGAACCAGCGAAATCCTGGGCCGCCAAAGCAGAGCGCACGAACTTAACCACTCGGCCACGGGGCCGGCCCCTCATCTTTCACCTTGATGTCTGTCATCTGGCGGACATTGACAGCAACATGCAGTTAAAGGTTGTTTTGGGAACAAAACAGTTAAACATCAATCATTCCTAACTCTGTGACTGGCCAAGCCAGCATCTCAGTTTCTCCGTTTCTATTCTCTTGAAAACATCCTATACAGTATATAAGGGGAGTTTCAAACTGTCGCTTTCTTGCTGACGAACCTACTGCCTTTGAGAAGTTCCCTGGCATAGAGGACAGAACACAGTTTTAGCAGTCAAATTCACTCGACACCATCTTGAGTTGCAGCTCAATGTCTAGAACATTGAGTGTATTTACCACAACGTAAATCAGTGATTAAAGAGAGGAAAATAAAGATGAAAATAATTTAATCTAACCAATCTCCTAGTCACACTCAGAATATATGCCTTTTATTTTCTCTACCACAGTGAATAACTTCATGAAAGCAAAGCTATTCTATTTCTCGCCACATCACTTAAAAGGTTGTATAAAAAATTAGGGATGATATACATAAAATACATAGCACAAAGCTTGAAAAACATAGTGGATTTCCAATAAATGGTAGTTAATATTAATAGTATTCAGTATCCTCCCATTGTTTTAGGAGAAAGTTCAAACTTCTCAGAATGCCCGTTGAATCTGTATTCCCTGCATTCACTCCTAGTCCCACTCCTATAAAAAGTCCCTCAGATCCTGGAGTCTTTACTATTCCAAATGTAATCAAATATCTCACCTGTCCTATTATTGCTCACTCCGTATAAAATGCCGCCAGCTCAAGCCCCACAACTTACATAAACACACCCCTGAGTCAGGCTCCTTGTTCTTTAAATTTCTACCTTCTTCATGTGTCCATGACATTATTTGGCCCTCCTTTTATCACTCAACTTGGACTTATCCATTACTTGTTGTATGCAGATCTTTTTTCCCTTAGAGGGCAGATGTGTCATGTCTTTTTTTCTGTCTCAAACAACACAATTCCTTTTAAAACTAGGTGTGAGTGTTAGCAAAACACCACGCCTACCTTCCCCACCACCACAACCTCTGCTGTGTAGGTCAGTTGGATTTCTTATATCACTTATGACAGCGTTTTCCCCAAAATAAGTTTATGATATATATGTGATTGACTGGGATTCAATTTCTCCATAAAAGAAGCAACATGTATTTTCCAGTTGCCCCAATACTACTGAAAAAAATGAAATATATTTATGAGAAATCAAAATTAAATTGATCTCTCAGGCACTAATCAGCTAGCACACATAAAAATGTCACATATAACGGCACCTAGAGCTTGTTTTACAAAATTGAAATTCATTTGAAAAAACATGCTAAACTCATAAAACCAAAACTTCAGACACTAGACCACGTTTCTGGGTAAAGCAAATCCTTTTCTCATCTTTGTTTACAGCAAGCAATCCTAGACTAAACTCCATTAAGTAGAGAGATTCTGCTGGTCTTTGGCTGTACACAAACAGTACGTTCACTATAAACACTGTGAGGGAGGTAGGAAGTGGACATCACCAGAAATACACAAAAAAGGATACTCACCACTGCGTATTTTGACAAAGCAGATAAATAGATCAACAAAAGTTAAAGACATTTTTAACACCTAGCGAGATAAGCTAAATTAAAAATAATACTACCTCATTTCTGATTTTGCAATATCAAATGATACACAGATTTAGTTTTCAATCAGAAACAGAAGCTCATTTAGAAATTCTGCTTGAGGAAGAAATTTATGTTTGCGTATATAATTGATAAATGACCTACAGGACTATCCAGAGTCATTTGGGTTTTAACTTAATTCTCCGTGTTTATAAAACTTTCAGGCTATTTCCTATACACTAGAAAAGCACTTGTATATTCCATAGCTTTCTGTTATATAGTCTTTGCATCTTTGTTGGCATAGAAAGTGTGTGTGTGTAATTTATAATCTTTTCAATATGTATTAAAATGTCCCCATAAGCAAGTCAAATTATTTAACTTCAATTTTCAGTGGGTGTTTTTCAAAACGATTTTCAAAAATCTACCCATTACCTCTGTTTGAAGTTTAAATGATCAGTCTTTAATGCCACTTTAGCATATCAGAAATATGTCACTTTACAATTATAATTTAGGTGACACCCCTGGATTACTGCTTTTCTCTCTCAGGTTGATATAAAGAAACGTTGTTGACCAATGAGGAACTTTACAGCTATGTGCTGCTGTAAGCTTATTAAGATGAACAGACCCTGGAAAAGAGCATCAGTCAATTTTCCTTGCCTTTGATAGATTTCTCACAGATATGCTGGAGGACAGAAAACCAGAGAGGAGATTTTAGATATAACTGTTTCAAATTCTTAGAAAACTGAAGACTATTTACCACTAGAATAATTACATTCCTGAGTTGGCTTTCAAAGCTAATTTATGATTTCAGAAGTCATATCAAATAGAATCCCATAAACGACCTGTTGATTAAAAAGCTTTTGCTGGGGCATCATAAGATTTATTAAAGAAAAAGGAAAAAAGGAGAAGGAAGGAAGGGAAGAAGGGAGGAAAGACCAAAGAGAGGAAGGGAGGGAGGGAAGAAAGGAGGAAGGAAAGGAGGAATAAAGAAAGGAACAAAGAAAGTGACCTTCTTTGGTTTTTTATCAACTTGAGGAGAGAGAGAATTGATGATGTGTGTCGACTCCACAGCAGCTTCAGTTAGGCCCCAGCTTCTGTCAATTTTCTAAGACTAAACAAGAGAGGGGAATGGAAAGGAGAGGGAGTGAATTTTGTATCAATAAATCTGTGTCTTCTTTTTCTTTAGGAGAGTGTTTAGCTTACATGCATATTATCAGACCCATTATACTCTGCTTTAACCTCCTCAGGAAAGACATCATTCTTATTGCAAATATGTATCCAAGTCGTTGAATTCATCTGTGCCTTGGGCATGTTGTTGCTTTCATTTTGCCAAAGGAAAATAAATATTCTTAATTAGTAATAATATTAAAAGTAATTGCTCAGTATTTAAAATCCTCCTCAGTTTGAATTCCGTGTGAGAATCAACTCTGGCTTCAGTGGAGGGTGCTGTCCCCAAAATTATGTGTCCTCGTCTCTATTCCTCAGGCCAATATTTTGAAGCTGAATACAGGAGTTAGTGTGCAGAAGTTTGAGCTGACAGAATGGGACAAAAAGGAACAATATTTTGAAATCCTGAGATATGTTTGGATGGAGCACTAATTTTAAAGGCAAGTTAGAGAAAGCTATTCATGTGTTTACACATGAAAAGCACACACGCACTTTTAAAAAAGCTGCATGCTGTTTCTCAACATCTGTTAGAAAAAAACAAAAGAACAAAATATACTTTACTGTGAACAATATTATATAGAAGTCTTCTAGATTAGCACAAATATGAATGAGTAAATCAAGGTCATTTCCAGTGTGCTAAAGAGAAATAAAAACTCAAAACCCACAAAAGAACCCAACGCATTAAAAGCTTTGAAGTTAAGATTTACTGTTATTTTGGTAGTGAAGACAACTCCAAATTGTTCATCATTGTTGAGTAATAATAATAATAATTCATACCAAAATATTGAATTGCTCAATCTTAAAAAATCAGATGCTATTATTGGTATCAACACCATTTTACCCCCAAAGTAATGCAAATGGACATTGGCTTTAATGACTTAATATCCCTGCCTTGAGCATCCCTCTGCTGGAAACACCATCCCCAGGGTACCTTGCAGGGTACCTGCAGCGTGGCATGTACGGCTCTTCCTCTAGACACTAAACCTAAAGTGTTTCAGGTTTTTCTGTTATCAAATAATGAGAAGCATCCAGGGATTCCTTCGTTCTGGTTTTTAACAGTGAAATTGGTTGATATTACCTGTACTTTTCAAAACCCCCATTTGACTTATATTGTAAACACAATTAAGAGAAGGAGAACAAACACAAAGAAAATTAAGAGAAAAAGGAGATAAGGAGTATGAGAGAGATTGACAATTTAGCATAATGTAAATATCAAAATACTTTTTTATTAAAATGAACTGCATTTTAATGCATATTATTTTAAGAAAATACATACTTTTATATCCCATAAAGAGGAAGAACATTTTGGTAATAAACTAGATACAGAGAAAGAACAATTACACAATTTCCCACCCTCAAAAGGTACCTAGATAGAGAAAAATGCCATCGTCTTAATGTTTGAACTTATGAAATTCGGTGTCTATATTTCAAACTTAGGAATCTAATAAATTAAGAGTAATTATAACCAAAGAAAACTTCAATTCTAGGGTGGGTAACTAAATACATACATTTTAAAAGATTCTGTCAAATCACAGCTTAAAGTATTACATTATGTAAGGTAAGATAGACCAATAAAACTGCAGGTTAAATGATTATGCAAAATTATCTCACGTAAAATAATACATTACTTCGTTCTGTTAATCATACCCTAGCTGAACATTATTACAACAATGACAAACAATAAAATATCTTCGTTGCAAATTAGCTCTCAATTTTAGGAAATGACATTTTTGTTGTTTCCTGAGTTTGAATAAGTGCTATAGAAATACATTTTTCTATAAAAGAGCCTGATATTTGTAATTCCAAGTTATTCTAGAAATTTTCCAAGCATCACAATATTTTGGTATGTCTGATATGAAATAATGAAGGACGAGGTTTACAAAATACAGTAATTTTTATCTTTTTTTATTAAATTTGCTTTTGCCGTTTAATTCCATTTAAATTAGAATGTCTCAAGAAAGATATACATTCATGAAGAATCACTTTATGGAAATCAAAGAGTAGAAGAGGGAAATGAGCCATTTTTACCAAACTGATAAATTTAATATTTTGTCTAAGCAATTTTTTCCAGCTCTTTTAGGTATAATTGACAAATATAAATTGTGAATATTTAAGGAGAACACTGTGATGATTTGAGAGATATATATATATATATACATATTGTGAAATGATTACCATAATCAAGCTAATTAATACATCTATGACATCACATAATTATCCTGTGTGTGTGTGTTTGTGTGTGTGTGTGGTGAGAACACTTCAGATCTACTCTCTTAATAAATTTCAAGAATATAATAAATACAGTATTATTAACTATAGTCACCATACTGTATATTAGATTCCTAGACCTTATTCATCTTATAACTGAAAGTTTTTACCCTTTCACCAATATCTCCCCATTTCCCCCAGCCCCCAACCCCTAAAACCACTATGTACTCTCTGCTCCCAAAATTGAGTTTTTTAGATTCCACATGTAAGTGACATCATGAGTGTTTGCCTCTTCGTGTGTAGCTTATTTCACTTAGCATAATGTCCTCCAGCTTCATCCATGTTGTTGCAAATGGCAGGATTTCCTTCTTTTTTATGAGTGAATAATATTCCATTGTGTATATATACCATATTTCTTTTATCCATTCATCTGCTGATAGACCCTCAGATTGTTTCCATATCTTGGCTATTGTGAGTAATACTGCAATGAACATGGGAATGCAGACATCTCTTCAAGATACTTATTTCATTTCTTTTGGATATATGCCAAGGAGTGGGATTGCTGGATGACATGCTATTTATACTTTTAATTTTTTGAGGAACCTCAATCCTATTTTCCATAGTAGCCATACCAGTTTACATTCCAACAACAGAACTCAAGGGTTCCATTTAATCCACATCTTAGCCGGAACTTACTATCTCTTGTCATTTTGATAATAGCCCTCCTAACAGGTGTAAAGGGATATCTCACTGTGGTTTTAATTTGAATTTCCTGATGATTAGTGACGTTGAGCATCTTTTCATATACCTTTTGGCCTTTTGTATGTCTTCTTTGGGAAAATGCCTATTCAGGTCCTTTGCCTATTTTTTAATTAGATTATTTACTTTTTTTACTGTTGAGTTGTATGAGGTCCTTATATAATTTGGATATTAACCCCTTAACAGTAAATGGTTTGCAAATATTTCCTCTCATTCCTTAAGTTCCGTTTTCATTTTATTGATTGTTGCCTTTGCTGTGCAGAAGGTTTTTAGTTTGATGTAGTCTCCCTTGCTTATTTTGGCCTTGTTGTCTATGCTTTTGGTGCCATATCCAAGAAATCATTGCCAAGACTACTGTAAAGATGTTTCCTATATTTTCTTCTAGGCGTTTTACAGTTGTAGGTCTCACATTTAAGTCTTTAAAACATTTCAAGTTGATTTTTTGGTGTATTTTAACATAAGGGTCTAATTTCATTCTTTTGTGTGTGGATATCCAGTTTTCTCAATACCATTTATTAAAGAGACTATGCTTTCCCCGTTGTGTATTCTTAGCACCCTTGTTGAAGATAGTTTACCATACTTGCATGGGTTTATTTCTGGGCTCTCTATTCTGTTCTGTTGGTCTCTCTGCCTCTTTTATACCAATACCACACTATGTTTATTACTGTAGCTTTGTAATATAGTTTGAAATCAGATAGTGTGGTGCCTCCAGCTTTGTTCTCCTTGCTCAAAGTTGCTTTGGCTATTCAGGTTCTTTTGTGGTTTCACATGAACTCTAGGATTGCTGTCAATAGGAAGGTTTAGTGTATGTCTGCTAGGTCCTTTTGGTCTAAAATAGAATGTCCAATATTTCTTTATTAATTTTTGTCTCAATGAATTATCCATTATTGTTATTGAGATACTGAAGTCTCCTACTAGTATTGTTACTGTCTATCTCTCCCTTCAGATCTATTAATATTTGCTTCATTTATATATTTAGGTACTCCAATGTTGGGTGCATGCATATATTTATAATTATCATATCCTCTTGATGAATTGATTATCATTATATAGCGACCTTCTTTGTCTTATGACAGACTTTTACTGAAGGTCTATTTCTCCTGATATGAGTATAGCCAGCCCTGCTCTCTTTTGTTTATTATTTGCATAGAATATGTTTTTCCATCCCTTCACTTTCAGCCTGTGTGTTTCCTTAAAGGTAAAGTGAGTTTCTTGTAGGGAACATATTGTTGAATCTTATTTTTTTATCTATTCAGTCACTCTAGGCTTTTGATTGGAAAATTTAATCCATTTACATTTAAAGTAGTTGTTGGTAGGTAAGGACTTAGCCTCATCATTTTAGTTGTTTTCTGACATTCATAGTTCCTTTGTTCCTTTCTTTTCTCTTGCGAAATTTCTTTATGATTTGATGGTTTTTTTGTAGTTTTTGCTTTAATTACTTTTTCTTATCTTTGTATATCTCTCACAGGCTTTTCTTTGCGATTACCACTTACATAGGACATCTTATAACAGCCTATTTTAAGTTGATAACAATTTAACTTTGGTTATACTACACTATTACTTCTCCCTCACCACATTTTATGTTATTGATGTCACTATTTACATATCTGTATAATGTGTATGCAGGGGTTGGAGAAGGGCTACAGCCAGACCATGGACTGCTTCAGGGTGCACAACTGGGACCAAGGTTGGTGGGCCTGTTACCCAAGGCACAAGCAGATGAGGCTCCTCCTAAGTCCCTTGGTGGATGGCGCTAGTGGCAAGACCAAGACCAAATGGGGCTGTAGTCAAATTCATAGAGGATGTGGCTGTTTCTGGGTCTATAGCCGGGACCATGGCACACAAGTCCACCTTCTAGGTGCTGGCTGAACTTCTTAAATGACCCTCCTTTGTCTAAGGGGGTCTTTGTCTTAGAAAATCCACCATGGTTTCACAGTCTCCCACTTGCATCCCAAATCTCCCACAAAAGCGCTTTTGTCCGTGGATGGCTCCCAAATTATTGTTGCTGTGGGGGGAATATGAGCAGAGAACCTCCTATTCTGCCATCTTGCTGATGTCCTGCTCAAGTAATTATTGAAAAGCACATCTAAATAAAACAATAGAATCTCATGAGCATTTTACAACCTGTAACCCTTAGAATAGATAATTCAGCGTTAAAAGAAATTACAGTGTACTATATTCATAAATATTTTATTAGATGAGGATTTTTCTCTTCCAATAAACTTAATGAAGTAGTTGCAATAGAAAATTAATAGATGTATGCTGAAATGCCCTCATGCTTCTCTATATACCACCTGGTTACAAACTACACCAAGTTTTAAGAAATTAGATTAAATATGTTGAAAACAGGATAAATCATCTTCAAATAATAGAGGCACAGTGTTATAAGAAAATCACACTTCTTAACTTCTTCTGTCCATGGTCAACAACCCTGGAGCCAGGGAAGAAGTCACAATATTTATTTCAATGCTATGCTACTCATCTATGTCTTTTGGACAGCGATACGAATATTCACACATGTTGTACTTGTTTGTTTAGCTAGATCTTGAATAACATTTGAAAGCAATAAAAAATAAATTAAGAAAGGATGCTTCAAAATTATGTAATTGAATACACAAGTTGCTGTTGTGATTTCTTGGTCAAATTATAAAATCAAACAAGAAAGGTGTGAAAATCAGGATAACTTTTACCTTACTATTTGAGAGAAATTGAGACTCTCAACTCTGGCTGCACTAAGAAGAATTTTAAAATGTTGTCACCACGCCAAAGCAACACCGGAACAGCTCTGTCTGTAGTCTCAGGCCAGGGAACATTTTCCATTTCATAACTCATTCCCCAGATGTATGATCATACCTCATATACACAGAAAACAGAACAATAAGCTCTTAAATATGCCTGCGGGCAGTTTTTCACAAGGGCAAGTTTACAGGATAGCATGTCTGCTTAAAGAATTATTCCCTTGCTTTCTCTATTTGTTCTCAAATTATCCATTCCCCATAAACTTAAAATGCGTGAAAATATCCCTCACATAGTCAGTTTATTTGGAAATCGCTTTATCTGTGTTTGGAAACTGAATTTTCACAAGCTTAAACTTCAAGTGGGTTTTAGTATTTTTTTCTCCATAAGCAATTTTTGCTGGTGGGAAATTGGCTGAAGGCTTTCTACGTGCTGCTGGTGTGTTATAGCTAACTGTGCGTCCAAAGAAATAAAAAATTTGCCACCTTGGAACTCCTTAACTTAATGCTATAAAGTGAGTAACTTTATCACAGCCCCACAGGGAGAGAGTGAATTCATGGACGATGCAGGCTTTCTGGGACTTTAGTCAACATGTCTCTGGAAAGGATGCATATGAAAGAATCCAGATCCACATTGAGGGTTGTTTGAGCAGTCTCCATGTAGACCAACAGAAACCATCACCGTTAAGGACAAAATATTTTCTAGGTTAATAAAAAAATACTTTCTTGGGGCCAGCCCCGTGGCCGAGTGGTTAAGTTCGCGCACTCTGCTAAGGCGGCCCAGTGTTTCTCTGGTTCGGATCCTGGGCGTGGACATGTTACCACTCGTCAGGCCACGTTGAGGCGGCGTCCCACGTACTACAATTAGAAGGACCCACAACTAAAATATACAACTATATACTGAGGGGATTTGGGAAGAAAAAGCAGAAAGAAAAACAAAAAGAAGACTGGGACAGTTGTTAGCTCAGGTGCCAATCTTTAAATAAATAAATAAATAAATAAAATGGCTTGGCTTGCATTATTGTTATTTATGTGCATATCTTATTTAACCTATCAGCTTAAAACTACTCAAAGAACAAAAAGACAGGCTTATCCATAATTGTATCTCCAAATGTATGTGTTGATGAATGAATACATGAATGAACATCCAGAGTTTAAAAGAAATGAATGTACATGGATTAATTCGAAGAGCCAGAACTTCTCACTAAAGATGTCGTCCCTTCATCACTGAGGATTCAATGATGTAAAAATGCCAATTATTCCCACATTGGTCCATAGACTTAATGCAACTCAAATAGTCACAGCAGATTTGTGTGTGTGTGCAAACTGACCAGCGTGTTTCTTGTGTTCACTCTGAAAATTCATCAAATTGTACACATTAGATTTGTGGATTTCTCTAAATATATATTTCAGTATTTTTAAAATCTAAAAAATATTTATACTTCTGAGAAATAAGGTATTTTATTTAACTAACAATTAATTTTCTTTATTAGTACCTTTTTCCCTGAATACCTGAGAACATGGTTTCAACATTTTATAATCTTTCTCGCAGCAGCTTTTAAATAAGGTGTGGAACATAGTCTTCTTCTCAGTCCTGCTCTGAAACGAGATTAAGTGAGATATGCTTTTTGGCATTTACGAATGGGAACAAGAAACTTTTAATATAAACATGTTCTGAAAGGGTCATTGTCCTGTTCAAAGCTCATGAGACAGATGTTCCTGTTTTATAGAATACTTTTCCCATTTTAAAACCTGCTCATCCTATAAATTGCCAATTTAACAACTCAGCATTTTGCAATCTAATGTCCTGGGAGAATTTTAATCAAATAACCAAGATAATTCTAATTTAAATAAATTATTTAGTCAAAATTCAGCCTAGATATCAGCTGAGGATACCTCGTGATTTGAGATTTAGATCAAGCTGGCTCAAGTCCTCATGGGTAGTGAGAATATCCAATGCCCTTAGTAAGCTTTCTATGAATTTTCTGAGGAATTGTATTTTCACCCTGATTTCCTGCTTTCTTTGGCCCAGTCTCTGTAGTGTCTTGAGTGCTGTGACTGTTCTCTTTTATCTGGTCTGCGTTTTCCAATCTCCTTGTTAGCTGCTTTAATTTGCATAGAAATAATGTACTCATTTTATTTTATTTTTATTCATTTATTTATTTATTTTGAGGAAGACTGGCCCTGAGCTAACAGGCGTGCCCATCTTCCTCCACTTTATATGTGACACACTTGCCACAGCATGGCTTGACAAGCCATGTGTAGGTCTGTGCCCAGGATCTGAACCAACAAACCCTTGGCCGCAAAAGCAGGGCATGTGAACTTAATCGCTACGCCACCGGGCCAGCCCTCTCATTTTATTTTTAATGACTATGTTCTCTTATTAAAATTTGTGTTGAACTATAAAATTATCTAAACCTATCTCCTCACCATGTTTCCTCCAAAAGGATACTGGCGTTCAATCTGGGTTGGTTAGATAATTGGATACCCTAAAATAATAAAGGCTATGTTAACGCTTACTACGTTTTTCATCTTTACCCAACATTTATAAGGAGGTTCCATAAACACAAGACAGATTCTCTAACTGTATACATTTTCCTCTTCAAAATATCACATTCTGGGTATCATTTATGATTTACAATGGAAATAAACACCGCTTATGATGAGAACAAGACCCCAGTTCCTTTCACATTCTGTACATCATGTAATTATCATGTTCACACAACTATCAGAGGTGGGGTTTTTTTAAAGATTGGCCCTGAGTAACATCTGTTGCCAATCTTTTTTTTTTCTTCTTCTCCCCAAAGCCCCCCAGTATATAGTTGTATATTCTAGTTGTAGGTCCTTCTAGTTCTGCTATGTGGGACACCGCCTCAGTGTGGCTTGCTGAGCAATGCCAGGTCCACCCCCAGGATTGGACCCGTGAAACCCTGGGCCGCCAGAGCTAAATCCTCAAACTTAACCACTCGGCCATGGGACTGGCCCCCAGAGCTAGGATTTTTTAGTCTACCTTTTAACTGTTATCTCAGATAATTTGATTCTTAATTGAATTTCTAACATAATTTTTTATAATGAAATATATCAATAATCTGGTTAAAATTTTGTCCAAAACACCAAAGAAAACTTCCTAAGAACATTCAGGTTAGTTGTTCATCTCCAGGTATGACATTTTTCTAAAGCCAAAAGTCTTTCAGGGTGGTCTCCTCCAGAAAGTGGGGAGGACATCAAAACTGATACATAGTATAGCTTAACCCCCTTCCTGAAAAATGGAGTTCCCTACAAATGTTTTAATTTCCTCCTCTATGTTTTAAGAATAGTTAAATGAGCAAATATGAAAAACATATTTAAAATATGAAAATAAGTAAAATCAATTATGTGGTCAAATGTTCTAGGTGATTTTTTATGTCATTTTTCTAAACTTTCCATGTCTGAATTTCTTACCAATTGCACTTATCATACAGTTTGTAAATGTATTCTAAGGTAGAGAAAAATATGAGAAAACACTGCAGCTCACAGACCAATACGTTGTGAACTTTAAGAATAAATATGACAATTTGCTTGGTCACTTTATAGTCTCCCTGTGTATACCAGTGTACTCAACAAACTATTCACTCTTGCTGGATTCCTCTTGGAAGGGATCTCCTGAGAATGATGTCTTTAAACGTTGAAATCCATCTCATTCCTCTCACTCTTTCCCCCTCCTCCTCTTCCTTCTTCTTGAACTTTTCTAGCCTACTCCGGGAGAAACCAGGATTAGTAATTAGCAGACGTTGTTTAACTCAGCTTTCTCAAGCAATCACCTAACAAAATATAGACACCGAGAACAATGATCAGAATATTCCAAAACCATTCACTGACCTTTAGCTACTTGTTTATCACTGGTGTTGAACAAATTCAGATAGGTTTTCTAAGATCTGGTGTTTGGGAAACCCCACAGCAGCTACAGAAGAAGAAGCATACATAACATGCTTATATTTATTGAATATAAAAAGTAGTTTTCTAAACAGCCTACATAGCAAAAAAGACATCACAGTAGAAAATAGTGAAATTTTGAATTAAATGACAATAAAATACTACATACCAAAACTTAATCAATGTTACTGAAGCAGTACTTAAAGGAACACTTACATTTTTAAATGCCTGTACTAGAAAAAATGAGAGGCCAACACTAACGCACTAAGCACCTATCTGGATATATTATAGAATGGACAACAAAATAAAATGAAAAAAAAACTGAAGAAAGTAATAATTTACAACAGAAATTAATGAAATAGAAAATAAAAAAAGAGAATCAAGAAAGCAAAAGGTGTTTCTTAGAGTATAATAAAATTGATAAATCTCTAGTAAGACTCACAGAGACATTTTTAAAAGAAACAGATAATCGGAAATAACCAGTGTCAGGATATCAGACACTTAAAAGATGTTGAGAGACTGTTATAAGCAACTATACGCCAACAAATTTGAAACGGACAAATTGCTAGAAAAATACAGCTTACAAAACTGAAATCAAAGAGAAAAGCTGAATAATCCTATAAATGCTTTAGTTAATCATTTTACTGTTTTGCTGTCTAACTCTTCTCTTTAAATTCTTTTGTATCTATTATGCATTTTTTTCAGTCATACTCATAAACAAAGTATGTGTATCCATAAATAGTTTACGTAATTCGACATTTAATGAAAAAAAAGAGTAAGGACAAAAGAAACCCATGAAAATAATACAAATAATACCACAATCAATAAAAGAAGCGACATCATGAGATGCCTGTTGCACAATATTTTTATTGCTTTGAATTTATAAACTGTGAGCCATCAAAAGGAAAACTTGCCACAAAGTGCATTAACTATAAAACTTTGTGTGGGTGGCACTCATGTGATGGTGCCCATCTGTTCGTGAAGCAAAGAAATTCTTAAGAATCTTTTTTAAATAATAAGAAAAATTTGCAAGACAAATAAGGGTAGTAAATGAAAC
This sequence comes from Equus quagga, assembly GCF_021613505.1. Classification (NCBI taxonomy): domain Eukaryota; kingdom Metazoa; phylum Chordata; class Mammalia; order Perissodactyla; family Equidae; genus Equus; species Equus quagga. The sequence continues at coordinate 29,494,377 of NC_060272.1, forward strand.
TCCTTGTAAAGTTGAGTTCTTATAACCTGACTTATCTAAACTCAAGTTATAAATCTACGTATTTTACAAGAATACAGAAGCATGTAGAAGAGAACTTAAGTACAGCCATCTTTGCTTCGTTATTTGTGTGAACACAGCAGTGTTGTAGGATACGGTGGTACGGGAAGAAGAGGGGAGGAGGGAAGTAAAATAAAAAATAAACTTTAAAAAAGGCCAACTATGCATGACATAATCTAATTCACGTAAAATAAGATATGTGCATAAATTAATTTAAAAATAAAATTTGATATATGATTTATAGTTAGCAAAGAACAGAAAGTTTTAAGTAATTTGCAGATTATGATTATGAATATATAAATTAAAAAACCAAATTATCTACATGTGTAGATAAGTTTTATAAGAGCAAGAGGAAAGTTCTGAGGAGATAAACAACAACCTATTAGCATTGGATTGATCAGAGATAGGAAACTGAAAGTGGGGATCAACTAGAAGATGATTAAACTGTGGGCACTATTTTTTATTTTCTTTTTTCAAATTTAGTATTTTTCTCAATAAAAAAATAATCACATGATAATTTAATCATGTCACATTATGTCATGTTTTTCATGTTAGAATGTCATATAAATAATCGTTTTTAGAAAAGAATAGTCTTTAAAATCAAACAGAACTGAATTTGAGTCATGGCTCTGACACTTAGTTATGTCCTTTGGCAAGTAACTAACATCTTTATGTCTCAGTCTCCGTATCAGTAAAATAAGTGTGAGGGTAGCAACCGTGTTTGACTGTAGAGGAGTTAAAAGACATGATATCAGGGCTGGCCCCGGGGCCGAGTGGTTAAGTTTTCGCGCTCCACTGCAGGCGGCCCAGTGTTTCGTTGGTTAGAATCCTGGGCGCGGACATGGCACTGCTCATCGGACCACGCTGAGGCGGCGTCCCACATGCCACAACTAGAAGGACCCACAACGAAGACTACACAACTATGTACTAGGGGGCTTTGGGGAGAAAAAGGAAAAAAAAAAATGACATGATATGAGAAACTTATAAAATAGACCATGGTACCTAGTAATCAACCACTAATTGATAGCAATTTTTGTTCTCTCTGTTTAGAGGAGAAAACACTTGAAGCTCATTTAATCAACCTTCTTTCTAATTCTCAGACCAGATTCTGATCAATGTAAGAAATAAAACAAATATGGAAGCCAAAAAATTCCATTTATTACAGAGAAAACCAGGTTACATAACTTTTCATGAGAGCCAAATGAGTAAAACAAAGGAGACTATCCCCAGACTGAAATTTGGGGCAGCATACCACTGGAAATTTTAAGTCTTCAGATTCAACACAGTTATTTGGGTTATGGGTGTGAATGGAGAAAGAAGCAGGAAAGCCATCAAATCCCATGCAATGGACTTCTGAGAGTTTAACTCATCTCATTGAGAATTGTGGATCAGTTTTGGCACCTGTCAACCAAGTAACTCCATCAACTTGACAACTTCAGCATGGAAGTAGAGGTGGGATGGAGCCAACAGTGTGTTTAGAGAAAACCCTTCCTCAAGAAAACCAGAGTTGGGTAAAGGATGCTCTATTCTGACACTATTCAGTAGTTTTCAAACATTGTATTAGAAAAACCCTCTTATCAAAATTAATCTTAAGGCAAATCTCAATATATATAACTACTTTACTTAATTGAATGGTTGAGGAGGAGATGCGAGCCTTAAAAGTTTATTCTTGGTCACAAATCTCATTAATCAATGCTAATTAATCAATCACAGTTCCCACTTCATTTGTCTAAAAATAATGCTTATACTAAAGAAAAAATAAACAGAAAGTTTGTAAAATGCAATAGCACATATTTTTAATTATTGAACTTATTCAACATGTTCGAATTTTCCCTTATGTTGATTAATAAATATTAAACAATGTTATTCTAGAAACTGCAGTGAAAGTGCATTCCAATTAAAGTTAACAGACAACACTCTGGTTATTTTTATTACATCACTTATTCCCCTGTAATATTGGCTTTCCAGGCAGAGATTTTGTCATTTATTTTGATGTAATATAACCCATAGTAGAAACTGGACTATTGGGTGCATATGGTTACAATCTTATGCATATGTGGAAAAATAATTTTTCTTTTATTCCTTACACTAAGAGTCATCCATTGACTTAAAAGACAGGTTGTCAGGGAAAAAGAAATAGTTCCACCAAAGGAAAATTTATAATAAATTTCAAAAAATAGCCTATTAAAAAACAGAAACTTTTCTTCTATTTAGTTTAATAATTTGTAGATACGCAAAATTTATCTGTAAAATTATTCATGAGGCCTTAAGTTTGTGTGCTCTGCTTCAGCAGCCCAGGGTTTCACCTGTTGGGATCCTGGGCACAGACCTAGCATCACTCCTCCATCCATGCTGAGGCAGCGTCCCACATAGCAGAGCCAGAAAGACCTACAGCTAGAATATACAACTATATACTGGGGGGCTTCAGGGAGAGGAAGAAAAAAACAGAAGAAGAAGATTGGCGATAGATGTTAGCTCAGGTGCCAATCTTTAAAAAAAATTATTCGAGCTCATGCTTAGGATTCTATGATGTATATTCTAATTTAATATGTTACCTCGGTTTCAAATTTACCCTGAGAAAAGCATCCTACGAACAGGAATGTTTTTGCAAAGCCATAAAAACGGATTGTATAAAAACTATTTCTAGTGGTATTTGTTCTCAATATTAACAAGCCAACAGTTAACAGACTATTGGAATTTTTTCTAATATATTATCCTTAGAATCATTATATTGGTTCTATTGGTTTAAAGATCCATCTAAATTTGGCCATTGTCATATAGTGACTGTTTCAGCCCTTGTTGTAAGTAAAACCATGTATGTATGTGTGCGTATATAAATATGTATTTTATACACACACATACATATGTATATGTCAAGGTACATATATATCGAGAGGGAGAGACATTGTGCATGGAAACCCAGTAACCAAGATGACCGAGTAATTTTGTTTCTTTTGGTATTTGACATACACAAAGATAGAGGACAACCCTGATTGACTGACCACATGATTGTCATGATGAGACTCTCAGTGCAGGCATGGAAGGGAGAGTTGGAGCTCTGGCCAGGACCCCCCATGTAGAGCTCTTGAGTTTGGTCTTCAGTGTGTATAAGGATGACTGAGAAGATGGGAGATGGCTGTCTTCCACTAGAATAAACAAATGCACATATCTGATGGATGTCACTCAAGCTATGTTCATATGATGGAGTTAAATGAATAATTCAGAGAAAATCTATAGTAAAGACAAGTGTGGCTAAATAGACTAGATATTCAAGAATAGATCATTTGGAGGCCAGCCTGGTGGTGCAGGGGTTAAGTTCACACCTTCCGTTTCGGGGGCCCAGGGTTCACTGGTTTGGGTCCTGGGTGCAGACATGGCACTGCTCAACAAGCCATGCTGTGGCAGGTATCCCACATATAAAGTAGAGGAGGATGGGCACGGATGTTAGCTCAGGGCCAGTCTTTCTCAGCAAAAGGAGAGGTGGATTGGCGGCAGATGTTAGCTCAGAGCTAATCTTCCTCAAAAAAAAAAAAAAACTCCTTTGTGTAGTTAAGATGGTAATATTAAATTGTAGACCATTTAATTTGATCCCAATGAAATATTTGGCTGTAATGAAATATACCAATTTTATTGCTGAAAAAATGATTTGAGGATGAAATGATTTATGATGGCTACATTTATACTGATGTGAATTAAAATTCAGAATGGAATTTCCTATGTTTAAAAGTTCTTACATTAAATTGTTTTTAATATTACTGGAATTTCCCTAAAATACTGATATTTTAAAATTATTATGTATATAAGCTTTGATAAATGATCCTTTTTGTTGTATGGTTGTCTTTTGGCTTGTGGCAACTATTGTATTCAACACAGGATTAAAGGCAGTATCTGCAGGTCTATAATATTTCTTTCTTCGATATACTATCTAGCTTCATATAAAGAAATAAATACAACAATTTACCTTCTATACCCTCCAGCTGAAGTTCTGAGAGCTTCCGGAAAAGTTCACAGAACTCTCCAGATTGTCGTCAACATAGGCTCACTTACACTTAAATTTAAAAGGCACCCTAGAGAATATGCCTGCCTCTTCCTCTAGGAAGAAGCGAAGTGTTGATCTGCTCATTCTTGAGAGTTCTCTGATTTGTATCTTCAAGGCAGTCTCCATTTTTGTGTGAGCAGGAAGAAGGAAGGAATCTCCTCATTGTAGTCAGCATATGTGAATAATTTCCTTATGTCCTCAGAGCAAAGGACAGCAAGAGGTTATACTCCAGAAGTTTCCCTGAAGATTTTGGCCTTTAGTTCTAATCTCATCTTTCTCTAGATATAGCACTACATTTAGGAATGTGCAGGATAATAAAGATAAAATTTTAATCCATAACAAGAGTTCAAATTCATTCCTGCTTAAACGGTCTGACGGAGATTTCTTTGAAAAGCCCTCTCCTCATCCCTCCTCCTAACTTTACAGCAGTCTGCTCCTCATTACACATGTCTCTAAGAAATGTTTAGTCGTCGGAAAAATACTTAACATTTTTTCCAAGGTAACAGAGAAAGCTGTAGAGAAACCTCACAATATTAAGCAGGCAAGAAGTCTGCGAATGTCAATTGACTTGTGAAAGACAGTGCTTTGGGGTGAAATGCCTAGGATTAGTGGATGCTGAGCTATTAGAGGGAGTAGCGGAATAGGAATAGGAACCAGAAGCCGTTTGAAGCTATTGCCCTGAGCACACGAGCCCAGTGAAGATGAGCCTGAGACACAGGGCTCACTGCAGAATGTTTCAAATCAGAAAAGAGGGTGTCTATGAATCCTAAACACATAGTTTCCGAATAACAGTAAAAACACAGACCTGCTCTGGAAGCAATTACACCAGAATTCACACCTTTTTTGCATCAGGTAGTGACTACCCAGTGCTGGTGGAGGCAGATGGAGCATAGCTGCTGTTGAAAACTCTGCAATCTGTTAAAAACTTTTTATAGTTTGAAAAAAGAAGCTTCTGTCCTGCTCTTAAAACTAATATAAAGCACCTTTCAAAATGCATAAAAGAGGAAAAATGACACAAAGGATACTAATTAGTAAAGAAATCAGGGCAAATTGAACATAAGGATAAGAAAAGGAAAGAGGCAGCCGAGGGTGACTCTCAGTACACGAAGTCTATCTTGTAAATTCCTGCTGCAGAATTGCAAGACATCAGCCACCAATCTGACTATGACTTCCAACTGCCGAGGCGAAGAAGGAAATAGGGTCAGCTTTGTCATTCACAACGCACAGAGAGTAAAAAGAGTTACTCAGAAGAACAGTGACTCCCAGGCAGGACCCCCTGAGATAAATCCGTTGTGGGAGTCTCATGGAAAGAAGTTGGCCACTGCATGCTCACCGGCAGCCTCGACTCTGGCCCTGCGTGGGCACTCTTGAACATCTGTTCTCTTGTCAGGAAAGAATCAAGGGAGGCCACTTCCCAAAGCTCTGTGTGCATCACTTGGATGCACTTGTGAATCACTTGTGGATTTGACTGCACCAAATCCACATTATTATTATGACGATATAAACTCCATAGCTTGAGTAAGTGATTCTTCAATAATTAATATTTCTTCTGAATATTGTGCCCAGTACTTGTAGTCATGTAATATTTTTTTCTCAACAAATAAACAAATGTTCTATACTACTTTCTTCTGCTGCTACTCTGTTGTGGCCATTATAAAAAGAGGCAACAAAATTAAATAAAATAAAATTTAAGAAATTAAAATAGAAAGTTAAATAATCAAAGAGGATGTGTTTTCAAGAAAATAAAATGTAAAAAGAAAGGTAAATAGCAAGGTAGTGGACAAAGAGGTCATTGAATAAATATAATAATGTAGAAAAAATCTAACAAGATAAAGTTATAAAAAATAAAAAGAATATAAATTTTCCAAATAGAAGATTTAAAGTAAAGGTATAAAACACAAGAAGTAATCAAAAAGTTCGAAAGCTTTGATATTAAAAAATAAAATAAGGGGCTGGCGTGGTGGCATAGTGGTTAAGTCCACGTGCTCCACTTCCGTGACCCAGGGTTCATGGGTTTGGGTCCCAGGTGCAGGCTTAGCACCACTCATCAAGCCATGCTGTGGTCGTATCCCCCATAAAATAGAGGAAGATTGGCACAGATGTTAGCTCAGTGACAATCTTCCTCAAGAAAAAAGGGCCAGTTTTCCTCACAACAAAAAGTAAAATAAAATATTATTAAAAAGTTCACAATTCATGATAATGAATTGAAGTAATTTGAAACTACTGAACTACAGAGCAAGACTTGTTGTTAATGAATATGAAAATATAGGACATGAAAAAAAGAAGAGCAGGTGACATGAGTCCCTGGATGTACTGACCCAAGATGAAGAGCCCCAAGGCTGAACCATAAGAAACCCTTTTACTCTTGTCACTATGTTAGTCTCCTGAGTGTCTTCTAGGCCAAACTGTCCTTCAAAAGTAGACAATTGCTCAACCAAAGGGAGAAGAAATTGCTTCTATTACCTCAGTGACTGGCAGGTTACAATGTGCCATTCTTCAAAGAGCTCTGACTAACAGCAAATTGTCATTTTTGCATTTGTAAAAAAGATGAAGGAGAAGGGGGAATTAGTAGTTTTCATCTTGAGATGTTTCCTCAATACAAATTGTCTTATTTTCGTTTGTTTATATCGTGTCTCCACAACTCTAATATTCTTGAACTGTGGACAGTCACTAGTTGATTAATCGGTTTTTTTTAGAACTACATCAGGCAATAATTGAATTCTGATCTTAGAATCCATTTGACAACCAGAAAGAAGTGTTCACCATTTTTACTTTCTTAATTTTACGGGAAGAGGAGCAATGAGACTGAACATTGAATCTCAGATGTTAAAATTATATGAAAGACCTCAGAAATATTAATGGATTTAGGACATATAAAAGTAGATACTCCTTTTCTAATAGGTAGCAAATTTAAGAAACTCATCAATTTGCACTTGCACTAAAATATTACGTATAGTGTTAAGACAAATTTAGAGCGATTTCATGAGTAGTAGATGTGATGGTCCCAGATATTTTTGTACTTTTTAATTCTAACAAATAGTTCCGTATGAATTAAATCTATTGTGATGCAGATACATAGTAAGGAAATAAACTAAACTATTTGCATGTATATAAAACTAAGGGCAAATAACATTTGTGTTGGCATTAGAATGTGAAGATAGGCTAGGAATTTGGCGAACTTCTCCTCAGGTACTGTGTAGATAGAGTGGTATTTTTGTTAACCACCATACCTCTAACTAATAAGTTTAGTAAATGATCTATGTGCATATTCTTGCCCTTGTTCAAACAAACAGGCTAGAGCTTGTGGTAACACAATGACCTTACAAATACAAAATACACACTCCTCGGGCATATTTGAGACATTAACTGTGATAAGCAGAGAGCTCAGCTTTATGTAATCTGTCAACAAACTAATAAATTACTTTGGTCCAGGGAGGAGGAACTTCCCCCCGTGACCATCTGCACAGGGGAATAGGTTAGTAATTAAGGTTGCAACAAAAGTGAAGGTTTTGACAAAATAAGCAAAGGCTTAATGGTTAAAGGTAAGATCTAATCCTTTTAGGAACTGATTAACACACACAACTTTTTTTGGCATTCTATCTATAAATCTTAAGAGACTGCTAAGAAATATGATCAGGCAGCAAGAATGTCCATTTAGAGCCCTACCCTGAATTCAATATAAAGTCCTATTTCCAGTGACCTCAAAAGGAATTCTACTTCTCTAATGGAACCACACTTGGGTGCTTTCTTGCTTATTGAATCAAACCCAAGTTTACTCAACTCTCCTGCAAATTATTAGTTATTTAAACCCTTTGGTATATATTTTGCCTATGGAATTGGAGTCAGGAGGCCTTGATTCATATCTTAGTTCTTACACTTCAGAGCTGATTGACTTAAGGTAGCACCTCTTTCATCGAGAGTCCCCAAGATATCCAACCACTGCAACCTGTTGGACGAGCTGACTGAAAAGGAAGGCAAACAGTCCATGATCTGGTTGGAAACATGACAAAACTTCCCACTTACCTGCCTTCTTTGAAATTTGGCTAAAATTCACCGATAGACTACTTCTAAAAATGAATATTGAAGATTGGGCCGCGAGCTGATAGAAATAGGTTGTAAGAACTCCAGGGTTACCATTCTTTAAGGTGTGATATGCCACAGTGCTGTATTCTTGGTATACGTTTATGCTTCCTACATGTTTGGGGTTCCAAATGATTCACCAAGCTGCAGAGGCTTCTTAAAAAAGAGTGGAATTACTGACTATATCCCTAGGCTTATTACAGTGATAGTGCACGTACAACATGTATATAAACTGAATGTCTTTCAGAAAATTTCTAAAAACTTGGAACTCAGCCTACGTTTACTAATGAGCCTTAACATAAGACTCATCAATTGTTAGTATAAAAAATCTTGCTAGGTGATGGGAAGACTGAGCTGTGCACAGACTTATTTTTTGTAAACAAACATAGCTTTAATTTTATCATTTGGAACGTAGTTTTGTTCATAATCAAAAATGAAAAGATTCATCAAGAAAATAAAAATTATATTTTCTGTGAGTTATGAGAGAAATATATCCAAGTCATAAAGGTTCTAATGAAGTGAGATTACACATACACGTATCCAACTGTGATTGAGCTATTTTACAAAGTAAGTCAGTCTCATTCCATTAATTTTCCTTAGAGTATGAAGGAGAAAACGGGTATTCAGAAGAATGAAGCAAAAGCTTTGGATAAAAATATCTGAAGACATCCTTCATTGTTGAAAATTGCAGTTCTAGGATAAAGCAGACTTCAGGAAGAATAATGTTTATCATTTAATTTAGATAAACAAAAATTCTATTTTTGCTAAAGTATTTATCTTTCGTTACAAATCGCCAAGAAGGTCAGATTCAGTTCAATGTGCCTGTCACATTTTAAGGCTAGCCATATTTTAAAGTATCTCCTTGAATGTTAAATTTTCTTCCCTGATTTTGTGTATCTTTAAGATTTGCCTTTCTTCTGGAAACCCTCTGCCAAGTGTGTTAGAAATACAAGCCTAAATTATTAGACATTCATTCTATATGTGTTTATACATCTGCTTTTTTTCTGGTTTCCCCTGGAATTTGAATTATACAGTATGTCCAGTTTTCCTCCCTGTCACCACAGGCTTGTTCTCATTTTGTCCCTGACAGAGGGAACCCAACACTATTCAGGAAGGAGCCACATCAGCGACCTTAGCCCACTGCCCATATTTCTTATCCTCTTCTTGGTGGGTAGAGATTAAGGCCTTGCCTCACCTTCTATTTGTTGGTGTCATAATGACTGTTAGACTCTCTAACTGCTCTCTAAGTCTCTCTTTGTCCATCAGTCTTCAGATTCAGGTCCCTGTAGTGATATACTGGACTCCAAAGTTTCTGCTCATTTTCTCCTCTGACTCTCTATGGAGAGCCAGTAGGACAGAGATTCTGCTTAGGTCCCTATACAACCTAGTTTCCATGTCTGATATTCCAGCATTGCTCTAGGAAAGGAACACAAAGCACCACCCAATGACAGAAATGATCTGCCTTGCTCTTATGCTAGAGCATTGCCCCAATAACTCCTAAATATTCACCGCTATCAGGGGACGTAACAGTTTGTCCTACCACAAACTGGAAACCCCAGCACTATTGCCTAAATCATGAGTGAACTTGTCATTCGCTGCATTTCTAATACAACCTCTTCATTTTGGTCAGTTTCTTCAGCAGATGCCTTACCCCGAATTTGTAATTTTTCTATTTTATATTCCCCATTCTGAATTTATCATCCATGTTATTCAATCTGGTCATTCCAATTTAGATTAGGCATTTTGCTAGACTTCTTGTATATGATTTTACTTTCATTAATCTCAATTCACAGATGAGGAAAGTGAAGCTCAAGGGAGTTAAGTAAATTTCTTAAATTCTCAAACTAGTAGTGAATAGAATTTGATTGAAAGCCGTGTCTATCCCAGTTGAAATTCTGTTCTCTTTCAACTCACAGTATGCTATATGACAATTCAGCATATTGTAACAAGTATCCTAGTTGAAATTAGATCCAACATGTAAGGGAAAGAGAGAGGAGAAAGTGAGTAAATTTCTTTCTTTTAAACAAATTTTTGCTAAGTGCCATCTAAGTGTGAAGTACTCTTTGTGGCCTAGAAACATAATGATGACCAAGATAGAAATTGTCCCTGCCTCCCTGGAAGGACAGATTTCTACCAGCCCTCTCAAGTATTTCTGTGTTTCTCAAGGTCTGTCTCATCACTGAAACATTCTGGAGACTATTGCTCCTTTTTCTAGCAACGCATTAGCCCTTCAATGGCATCTGTGCTTCTACCCATCCTTTTCAGCAAACTGTTATATCTTTCCAGCTTTTCACCGGAGACACAAGCCAGTAAAGCCCAGAATTTGTCACCTAAAATTGCTTATTTAGCTGTCCTTTATTTTATTCCAAGTCAGATCTAGGGTCAAAGATGTCTACATTTTTTAAATGTTTTTTTTCCCCCAAAATCCAACTATAGAGAGTCAGTTGTTATTTCCTAAAAATATTTAAACTCAGATAAACTCAATACTTGATGAAATCCCCAAATCTCTCTTCAAACATTTTTATCTCATTCAAAACCCCCAATGCTGAACATGCATATTAAATTTCCAGGCCAGCCACTCAAATTTCCAAATAATAACTAAATTTAGTAGTGACCCAGGTATGTGGTTGTATACAAAATATTCTGATTGGTTTGCGATCCTGTTATTCTATTTTGATCAATTTATCATCCTCCTTCGTCCTGGATCATTCTTTTTCCAGGGGCTGATGCAAAGCTGGAATTAAATCAGCATAGTTCCTACATCTGACCTCAAGAGAACTCTTTCTCCCGCTGAAAGTTTGGGATTGGGGTCTAAACCACAGGCAGTTTGCATCCTTTTTCTCTCTTTCATTGTTTATTCTCTCAGAAAGGCAACTCATCAATTAATGAGGGCATATTATATATTATAAACTTTAGTTGTAGAATATTAATTTAGTAAAATATTGCTTGATCTACATATACATGAAATACTGTAAATAATAATTTTTTATTTAGCTTATGAAACATCGACAACATTGAAAAAACCTGATACATGCTTCTACATATTCTTATAATTCATTTCCCTTTAACAGCTGAGGTCAAATTCCGAGCATTACTTTTATATATTTTTCCCTCTTGAGTGGAGACATAAATCATGGTTGATTTTATTTGCTCTTCATCAGTAGATATTCTTCTCAACAAAGGCACCTTGCTTCATAAGCATACAGACTTGACTTGCAGCATAAATTGATATCTAGGACATGTCAACTGAAAATCTTAGTTATTTCCGAAGGCTGCAGGTGCTATGAAATACAGCCAACTAGAATTCATCTTCCCAATGACACTGAGAGTGACAAAACCTTGCAAGGTTTACTTCCAAAAATGTTTAAAACTTTAAATATGACAACGGATACATTTTCCAAGTACAACTGAAGTATAAATATCATGAACTTATTTTTAACCCTAAACAGCATAAAATTTTCCAAAACCATTTGTACTCATCTATATTGCTCCTGATAATTATCTTGGCAGGAAGAAAATTTGGAATGAAAATATTTGAAACCTGGAATTAATCAGGCAACTTACCCATCTAAATTCTGACCATCTAGATAAATATTTTCAAGCAAAGTTATTCATTCCAACCAGTTCAAACTCTCAAATAAGATGTTATCTTCTTTTCAGCCTTACACAAAACATTAAGTGTAAATATTTTGTCTCAGTTCCAATATTGCCTTCACGTGTACCAAATGCTTAATTGAGGATAAATATGAATAAACCTATGTGGAATGTTCAAAACCCCAGCATGCTCTGTTCTTTGCCGATCATGAGAAATTGCCACACTGTTTACAATTTACTCTATGTCTGAAACACAAACATTTATACATAGTTTCTTTGCCAAATAAGGCTTGCCTGTAAAGATTATATACTGGGATAATTTTATTTGGAAAAGATGATGATAAGGGCCTGTTCTATTTTAGTATTTCCTAGTCTGTCCTTGATTTTTATTCAGCTATGAAAAGTTTACATAAAAGACAGGAAAAAGTGACAAATTTTAAAATCATAAGCCACAGGTAAATCTAAATCTAAATTTAAAAATCACTAATGTAATGAGGGTAATAAATTTCCTTAAGACATTTTAACTTAAAATTCCTTGGGACCAAGTACAAAGATAGAATATTGAACTGATTTTGTACAGTGTAACTCTATTTTCTTTATATAAAGCTCCAAATATTTTGGTATATTTATACCAATAAGCTTGAATTTATACCAACAAATTTATACCAACAAAAATGTGCAGATCAGGAGACAGAAGTCACTCTAGTGATTTCATTTATTTTTGTTTTTACCTTTCTATGTAGAAATAATTTCAGATTTACAAAAAATTACAAATATAACACAAAGAATTCCTGAAAATCCTTTACCGGCTTCTCCAAATGTTAACAAATTACATAACCATAGTACAATCATAAAAATCAGGGAATTAATGTTGACACGATCCTATTGACTAATCTAGACACCTTATTCAAATTTACCAATTGTCCCAATGATTTCTCTTTACGTCCTAATAACCAGGATCCCTCATTGTATTTAGTTTACATTTCTCCTTGAGTCGAGTCATACATTTTTTGGCGAGAGTAACACAGAAATTAGTTGTACCCTCCTCAGTGCATCATTTATCAAGTACATAATGACAACATGTCTCATTATTAGTGATATAGCTTTGATAACTTTGTTAAGGTGGTGTCTGCCAACTTTCTGCCCCATAAAATCAATGAATTTTAATTTTAATTGATAAGCACCTTATGGAGAGAGACTTTGAACTTGCCAAATATCCTGTTTCTCATAATACTTACCCCAACTAATTTTAGCATACCTTGATGATACTTGCCAAGGACAATTATTACAGTGTGTCTACAAATGATGATTTTCAATTTCTATGATTCTTTCTCTATTTATATATTCAAATTGTACTGTAAGGAAAAGTTTTCCCTTTCTATTTTCTATCTATCCATATTTCCATCTTTTTATTTACTTATTTATTATTGATATCAGGGTAAACCAATGAATATTTGCTTTTTTAGTTTATGGGCTATAATACTAATGTATTATTATTATTGCGTAGCATTATTATGTTGTGGCTAAAAATGTCCCAGATTTGGCCACTGGTGGCTTTTCCAGTTGACTCCTGAGCTCTTTTGATATGGCATTATCCTTTTTGAGCACTTTCTTACTTTGATTGATGTTCATATGATTGATGATTGATGTTCCAAGTTCATCTTGTACTGTCTCTGCCTCAGACCTAGAAACATCCACTCCCTTTCATTGGAAAATGCTATTTATAAATAAATATCTCAGCACTTTGATTTATTCATTGTTATTTGGGTGTGATTACTTTTAGAATAATTTGAGCTAGGAAATAAATGTATGTATGCATACGTACTCACACATTTATATTGATATCTAACTGTCCATATTTTAAAATTTTTAAGCATGATTTTGTATTAATATTTCTGAGTCCGGTGCAATACCACAAGATCTGTCCTGACCTTGTCCCTCCCTTTATTTTTAACACCTGTCCCTGACAGAGAAAATTGGCTCTCATTATCCACAAGATATTTAGCAGTTTGGGTGAAGTGTAGAAACTTGTCCTATTTTAACTTCCCTTTACTCTCTACCACTTATAATTATCTTCAATATTTCCTCTCTATATATCTAGAACCATAGCAAATAGTGTCATATATTTTGTTTCAACAATGAAATAAAATTTGGGAAACTCAACAGGAGAAGGATATATTTACGTGTGTTTTTCCTCTTTCTATTGTTCTTTCTTCCCTCTCAATGTTCCAAGATTCCATCGTCTATCATTATCACTTCCTTTCTGTTTAGGTAACTTCCTCTGGTCATTCTTTTAGATCTGCTGATAACAAATTTTCTTACTTTTGCTGCATCTGTAACTGCCTTGATTTTTCCTTGGTTCCTGAAGAATATTTCCTCAGTATATGGGACTCTTTCCTTTCAGCACTTGAAAAATGTTGAACCACTTCTTTCTGGCCTCCACAATTTCTGATGAGAAGACTGCTATCATTCTAATTGTTTTTCCCCCATAGGTGAGGCGACTTCTTTCTCACTGCTTTCAAGTTTTCTTTCTTTGTCTTTAGTTTTCAGAAGCTGCTCTAGGGTGTTTCTTGGTGTGGGTTTGTTTGCATTTATCCTATTTGGAATTCCTTCAGCTTTTAAAATATGTACACTTATGTCTTTTGGCAAATTTGAAAAGTTTTCCACCATTTTTGTTTTGAATACTTTTTCTGCTTCTCCCTCTTTCTCCTCTCCTTCTGGAATCCAATGACACAAATATTAGATCTTTTATTACAGTCCCACAGGCCACTGAAGTTCCATTCCGTTTCTTTTTTCAGTCTAGTCCCTGAGGCCTCTAGAAAGGAGCAAAATAGTTAACACACAACAGATTAGAGTGGACATGATGTTAGATTTCTCAATAACAGCACTACACGGCAAAAGAAAATGAAGCAACACTGCCAACATGCTGAGGGAAACAATTTCCAATCTCAGCTTCAGTACTCCATCAAGCTATTAATCAATTATAAGTATAGATCAAGTTCAGACATGTCAACTTAACAAAAATCATCTCCCTTGCATTCTTTTAAAGGAAACTAATAGAAGATATGCTCCCAAGAGAAGCATGTCAAGGAAAAAGAAGTCACAGCTTTCAGAAAATAGGAGATCCAATATAAGACGGAGACAATAATTTATGGTAAGGAAAGCTTTAAGATGAGAGCTGTGCAGCAATGATCAGAGAGAGAACAATTCAGATCAGAATAGCAGGCACAAGAACTGAAAAGAGATCTCTCAAGAAAAAATATGAATTAAATAATTGCCTGATGTAGAACTCAATTTTACACTGATGTTGAAGACTTTGTTGAAAAACTACTGATAGTTACAGGGAAAATAAAGCAGAAAAAAAGAGAGAGACAAAGTTATTAAGTCCAAATAAAACAAAAAGTTGTGCACAAGTCAGGAAAACATAATATGTTACAAGACTCAATTTTACATAAGATAAAAATAGTTTTTAAAATATGAAGAATAAATATTGACTAAACTAGAATTGTTACATGACAATTTTGAGACAGCAGTATTGGGTTATGTGTCAGGAGGAGAAATAAGGTAAAAGTGAGCTAAATACACAGCTTCCAGAATGAGAATTCAGTAGATAACATGTAAAAGTAAACACTGAAAATATAGCAGTTTTAATATGTCATTTAGATGTATAGAGGTAAATGCTAAAAGAAATAGCTAAAATAACATAATGGACTTCAGAGTGGCTGAAATTAGGACATGGAGGAGCAAGGCAAGGGACTACTATTGTTCATTCTAAGATTTATTGAATTATTTAAATATTAAAACTGGGCACTTTAATTAGATAAAAATAAAATTTCAATTTCAAAATAATATCCAAGAGAGGCCTACCTGGTGGTGTAGTGGTTAAGTTCACATGCTTGGCTGCAGTGGCCCAGGGTTCACAGGTTCAGAGCCTGGGCGGGGACCTACACACCTCTCATCAAGCCATGCTGTGGTAGCGTCCCACACGCAAAATAAAGGAAGATTGCCACAGACGGTAGTTCAAGGCTAATCTTCCTCACCAAAAAACCCCAAATAATAATAAAAATAATAATATACAAGAGAAAAATACATATGCTTTCATTCAAAAAACAGAAGAGAGCATGAGGAAAATTTAAAACTAAAAGGGCAAAAGGCAAATATGCATCTGAAAAATTATAAACTCTGTTAATGATTATCATATGCTTTTTAAAACAACAAAAACAGTTTTGATTATTGACCTGATGTAAGTTTTCTTGCTTCAGTGTTCTCAATTGTTCATCCTTGTTTCTGTTGCTAATCAAATTTTTGCATTCAGGGCTGTCATCTTCACCAAACCTATGGTCTGCTTACCATGGTAATTCTCACAAGTTTGAAATGACATTGTGGAGTTCTGACATTCTTGGCTTACTCATGCCCCTTAGAGATGTGCAACCTGAAGTGTAAGTTTCCATCCCGTTGTGAAAGTTGCAGAGAGGAGACAAGATGAATTATATGAAGACCTACCTGTGCATCTGTTTGTACAACTCTAAATGCATAATTGTGGTTTTAGTGGATACTGGACAGGACGGAGAGAGGGCTAAGTCAGCAGATAGCTAGAGTCCTCTTCTTTCTAGTTCTTTTTGAAAAAACGTGTGCATAGACATACATGAATTCATTTATATATAATTGTATGTAAACGATAAATTACAAATATAATAAATGCTTAAGTATATTAATATATACATACTTTTTTGTCCAATGGCCTCCCCCATCAACTGCCAAGTTAGTTCTTATTCTCTCTCCTATCCCTTTCCACTCACATCCCTCACCCACCTCCACGAAATCTATATTAACAACTTAGTAGATATTATTCTCTATTTTCCTCTATGCACATGCAGTATTATACAAGCATATGTATGTAAATATACATATCCTTATACCTATGTACACATTTACATACAAAGGAGGTTTTTCATTAATTTATAGAAATTATTCTTACTGTACACACATTTCTTTATTTTTTCTCATTTATTATTAAATCGTGAAAATATTCCTAAATCATATAAATTATTCTTTTACTGGCAGCATAATAGTTCACTATACAAATGGACTACTTTTACATAATCATTTTCCTATTGATGGTCATTCATTTATTTTACTATTTTGTGTCTCTAAGAACAAGACTGAAATAAAACAGTCAGCTTTTTCAATAACTTAGTTAATAAACTGTCTTAAATTAAATTGGTTAAATTAAATATTTAATTCAATAAGAATTAATAAAATGATCTTATTACTACGTATCATTGGCTACAATTGTTTCTCTTTAGTTTTTAGTGTAAAAGTAGATGTGACTTCCTCTGTGGTGGGAAAAGAAAAACTTCTGAGTTAAGAGAATGGCTTAATACTGACAGTATTCCTAGAGGAACAGAAACAAAGGGAGGAAAGATATAACTGTGGAGCAACTGCCAGAAAATGTGCCACAGAAAGGAGGGAGAAATGAGATGCATCTTCCGGGCCTTCCATCCAAGCTCTTCTCTAGTTCTCCAGCTATAGAATAAGGAGTTCGATTTGTTTGGCATATAACCTGTCCCACTACCATGGATATTTTACTCTAACAATGCTGCTAGTGAAGCTAATGCTATTCCTTTTCCCTTCCCCCCACCTCCTCTTCTTTTCTCTCCTGTCTTCTCTTCTCCTTTATTTTCTTCCATTCTCCTTTATTTTCTCTTTGTTCATTTCTCCTGCTTTTGCTCCTTCTCTGGATATTTCTTCCAGATACTTTTTCCATCCCTGTTCACACAACCTTCATTTAACCTTGCCCTTTCAGCTAAATGAAAGGACATCATCAACTTCCTCCTCACAAATGTTTTAGAGATTAAAATTTGTGTCAAACAGATTCCTCATGACACATATTTAATTCATTTTAATTCATTCCCAAGTGTATAAATTGCTGAGCAGCTATATCTGAATAATGACTTATGTGATGACTAAACCTTTCTCAAATTAAATGTGTTTTACTTTTACCTCCTTTCTGCATACAAAAAAAGCCATCATTTATCTACTGATATAAAATGAAGTTGGAAAATGCTAATGTAGAACCATGCCAGAAGTCTGACCTAGAGCTATAAAAATACTAACCATTTGTCCACACCACAGAAGGCCCCAGAAGTGTTGTTGAGAATCTATGACTCAGAAAAGAGAATCTATGACTAAGAGAGAGAATCCAGATGACAAAAAGGCTAGTTTGAGGGGAGCAAGGGGGAAGTGATACCAAAGGGAAAAGTGGAAAAAGATATCTGGGATGTAATAATCTCAAGGAAATATAGACCAAAAAGGTAGAGCTAAAAATTAATCAGTCAGAGCTGGAGAGGAACAGCTTTGGCAAGCATTCTAGGCTGGAAGTTGAGGAAACTCTGTCAGAGTCTGAGTTCATGAACTAGAGTAGTCAGAGCAGCTTTGAGTTTCAAGGTTGGGTGGTAATTGAGTGAACAATTGTAGCTCTAACTTTTGAGTTATGTCTGAAACCCAGCCTGAAGAATCCTGTATGCTTAAACGACCAGAAGTTGAGACAATGCAATTCAGGCAACCTGGTTATGAATCTGATTGAAAACCAATATATTTGGATTAATTAGTGTGTCTTCTAGGTCTGTATGAAACGGGTTCTCCATTCAGAAAGCAGAGATAACATCTTCATACAGTCATGTCAAATGAACCATCAAGTCTATTTTGTACCCTTGGCATTTGATGGAAAATGAGTTGAACGATTTCTTTTAGAATGCTGATTTGTCTATGATTACAGTAATTGAAGAATAAGCCTACTGCTTTGTCCCTTTCATAGTGACAATGTAAATGAGACCAGTGGCCCACCTAAGTATTTTTCTGTTGGACACGAGCTCTACTTTTCAAAAAAATGTGGAGTGTTATTGCTTTCTAAAAATGAGCCATACTATTTAAAAAATGCAACTTTAAAGCAAAACTTGTAACATTTCTACAAAATTATAAAATGTCAAATTAGAAACATTGGTCAATAGCTGACTAAGAATGGGAATTTATGGCCTGAAGGCGTGTTTAAGAAAACTGTTTTCTGTGTGGGTAATACTATTGATGGGAGCATTTGGCTAATAATGGGCACTTGAAGGGTCTGTGCATGAGTCAATAAGGCTTCTTAATGTGTTCTCTTAATGGACCATTTACTTTCTATTTTGAGGGTTATCAAGACTGCATTATTTATTTAGTTATATATTGGATTTACAAAGTAAACTCTCAAAGCCTGTGCTGTGCATGGCGTTTATTGAGTACCTACTCTTCTAAATTCTCAAATGTAATGCGCTCATGACATGGCCCTTCCCTTCTAATAGCATGATTATATACTGTTTTTAATATACTTATTATTTTTCTATTTGATAATATAATTCTTTAATAGCCATATGGGAACCTCCGTGTAGCTAGTTAAACCTGGAAAAACTCTTAAAGGGAGCAATGTGGGTGAGCTTTTTCTCCCTTGAGCCACAGGAGGTTGTAAACTTCTTTTCTTTCTGTTAAAACTCATTTCCCTTCCTGGTTCCCACTTTGTCTAACATTTTATTGTAATGTTCCTGGAATCTATTTTGTAGATTTTTTTTTCTTGGCTGTAACTGTGCATTGCAGTTTCCATTAATATTGTTTTCTTTTAATGAATTCTATGCCTTTTAGAAAACTATTATGCTGAATCATTTATGTTGTTATTGCGCACCCTTTTGTATGTAATAGATTAGTAGAAAAATGTAAAGGATGTGAAAGATCAAAATATTACAGTCCTAGGACTAAATAATGTTTACATTTTCAGTTTTGTAAAACAGTAATTTGGGCCAGAAACTGTCAGAAGAATATGTTTTTTAGCTTTCTTCTAGAATATTATCTCTGGGAAGCTTTTTCCAATAGCTTCTATCTCCCACCCAATTCCTGCTTGCAACTATCTGAATCTTATAGACTTTGTGCCTTGGTAGGATTTTTTTTTTTTTTTTTTGGTTCTTTGTATTTCCTCTAAGTCTTTTCCTTGTCTTCTGCCTTCCTGCCATTAATCAAACAATTAGTAAATACATTGTCCACTTTGCTAAGCTGCAAATGTATAGACAAGACAATAAAAATTCAATAGGCACTTTAAAGGGGCATAGAGTCTTTTAGGGAGATAAAAATATCTTAAATGAATTGATTAAGCAAGAACAAATTACAGCCATTACCTATAATAATATCTAACTTTCAGAGCACTTTATATTAAGAGTTTTGTACACATCCTCTCATTTAATGATCCTGAGCCTGGAAAAGAGCCCCCTCCTCTCAGAGCCGAGGGTTCTGCCTTCAGACAATTAAAGGATCTTACAGCTGAATAATATAGCACAAATCCCAGAGTACTTCAGCGAAGGGAGATATTAGTGTTGAACGCAGTAGCCAAAGGAGGCTATGGAGGGGAGACAAAATGTGAATTATTATTCAAAAACAATTCATAATTGTTTGCTATTAGATACACAAGAAAGTAATGAAACATGGATATAGATGTATGTGTGTGTATCTGTGTGTGTATTTTAAGGACAAAGCAATGAGAAGACTTACCTACAGAGTTATTTCTGCAACACCCTAAATTGAACTCTTCTGAATGTGCACCTACATTTAAAAGAGCAATAGAAGCCTCAGCAACACTATATGACCACACACTAAACAGAGGAAAAAATGCAGTGTTTCTTCAAGGAAAACGGTCACTTGAAACCACTTGATCCAATGACAAATTGGAATTCAATGAAAGTGATAGGACAAGCCCCAAACACACGTGAAAATATGTGGCACAGGAATATATTGGGTCCATAACTAAAGCCAAAAGCAGCTGGATGGAGCTACATAAAATAAGTGATGGAGTTGCCCATCACAGAATGAGCGTGATTGTGGAAGGCATTAAGAAGAAGATGCTTTTGATCAGCATTTTAAGAAAAGATGAAAAAAAAATGTTAAGTGGTGGGCAGAAGCAGAGGTTTTACCTAATGTAGACGGTCTGAGCCGCCAGTCATTATCATTGGAAATAATACACTTGATTCATTTTACTGCCTGCCATGTTCATGAAAATGTTACCTATAGGACTGGCGACTTTTAACATTCACTTAAAAAGCATTTTACATACATTCAGTAAGAATAGTCAAATTAAAGAATATTCTAAATTTGATTTGCATCTCCTTTGGACATTTGTGTGTTTGGTTTATATTCTATCTGGAGTGTTTTTCATTTCACACTGCTGTGCCATTTTATTTACCAGTTTCAGAAGTTCACAGTCACCCTGCCTTTCGCCCTCCAGACACACACCCTTTCATGTTACAGACCTTTCTTTGGGGTCCCTCTTGTCCTTCCTGGAGCACTCTTTCCTGCTGTTTCATGAGACAGCTGTTCTTCGCCGGTGGTCTCTCCTGCCGCTCCTGATCCCTCTGCATCTCCTCAGAGCCACAGGAGAAACATGGCCACGACTTTCTTTTTTTCACTTTTATCTTATTTTGAATTATTTGGTGGACTTTGCGTATCTTAAAGTTATAATTCAAGAAGAAATTGTGATAGAAAACCCCCCCCCCAAAAGACACTACGAGCTTAAAATGCATTCTTTCTGTCAAAAAGGCACTTTTGAGGAAGCCCACGACTGATCCGGATTAAATTCCTTATTCAGCTGGGCTGTTGTTTCAAACTATTCACAACTAATAATAACCAGATAATAGTATAACAGTGTAAGATGAATCTTTGAACCATGCATGGATCTTAATTAAACTTGGTTTCTTGATAAAATACCTCACTATATTATGACAATGTCGTTATCATGAGGATTCTTATCATTACTAGAAGTTCAAAATACTTTTGATGCATTTGCTTATATAATTTATCCTTAAGAAAGATTAAAAGAAGCTGTATTTCCCCCTATTTAGTGATGAAAAAACTTGAACAAGAAGAGATCAAACAACTCTCTTGGCTCTTTGTTGCAGCCCAGATCGGAATCTAGGCATTCACAAAGCAGGGTAAGGATTACAGCTGCTCTCTAGGGTTCAAGTGCGTTTTCCTTCCTTTTTTAGAAGTCAGAAATTCCCACCTGTTCCTTTCTTATAACTATTAAGTAACAAATACGATGTGGCCGTATGTATAAAGGTACTACAAAAGTAAAAATCTGACTTTATGACAGGAGATTAAAAATATAAGATTACTCATGAATAGATAGGAAACAATGTCTCTGCTATTTTGGTATAAAATAAACATAAGACAAAAATATCTGCAGTATTGTTAGAATAAATATTTTCAGGTTAAAGAAAAGTAAAGAGTTTTTCAATGTGAAAATCCTTTAAGTGTTAGGGGAAAGAGAGGAAAACATGAAGTAGGGTAAGGAAAGCAAGAGGGAAGACAAGGAAGAAGCAAAAGATAGAGTTGGAAAGAATCACCTGTAACTTGATCTTGGCGCAGAGATGCATTGTCCCCCAAATTACATGAATTAACTGAGTGGTCCTTCTTAACATGTTCATTCATCCAATGAATATTTATCAAGGGTATTCGGTCTCCGGCTCTATGCTAAGTGCATTGCAAAAAAAATAACCACACAAGGAAGCTCTTGGAGTCCCTTTCAACCATTCTGGAACCTGAAGTAAAACTAAATGAGTATATTAAATCTATGGTTCCCACTTCAAGTCCTGAACTGTGCTAGCCAAAGACAAGGTTTTCACATGCCCACCTTAAAAAAAAATCAAAAATCAAAACAAACAAAGAAAAACCAAAAAGATCTTCAGTCAAATTTTCATGTATATTATTATTGAATAGAAGATTTTTTTTTTCACTGAGGATATATTCTTCCAACTTTTGGTGTAAAACAGCCTTTGTTCTACAACATAATGATGATACTAAAGAGTAGAATTTTTTAAAATTTCCTTTCCAGAAAAATTAAAGTTTGGTAATTTTAAAGGAAAAAATATATTACAAATCTGACAATTATCCTGCCTAATGCGGCTTCTAGTTCAATGGTTGGAAAATAAAAACAAACAATTTCAATAGACTGTGGTAAATCCTACAATAGAAGGGAGTATACGACACTGTGTTGGGACAGAGGAAGAAGGAATGATCTATGCTGGGGTGGAAAGTGAGAATTCGAAAAGGAGATGACACTGATCTGGTTCATGAAAGAAGAGTGGAAGTCATGGTTTAAACAAGAAAGAATACTCCTGGCAGAGGGAATAATGCAAAGGCATGAAGCCACAGAGGGACTTGGGCACCTCCCAAGAATGGCTAGCAGTTCCATATGGCAGCAGTTGGGGAAGGGGAGCCTCTTATAATACACTGAGGAATTTAAATTCCATTCTGTAGCCAACGTGGACGCTGAAATACGGCAAGTCTGCAGGTTAGAGAGGTCATACTGACAGCGTGGAGGACAGATTTAAGAGGACAAGACCAAAGTTTGAGAGAACGAGTAGCAGTAATTCTAATAGTTCCGCATGAAGGGGGATGAGGGCCTGAACCAAGGCATCAGGAAGGAAAAAATAACGCGTCTCTAAGAACTGCATAGGGGGAAGAATATATAGGAACCTCTTGTACCTTTTCGTACATACTGAGTTTAAGTTCTGTGGAATATCTGTAGTATATTACTGTGCTCATGTATGTCTTATATAGATACAGTGGAAGAAAATAACAGAAAGATGCATGGTCTACAAAGGCTCTACAAAGGAAGTAGAAATGTTAAACATCACTCTTGCATATACTTGCATTTCTCTGATGTTCGAAAACACAAACAAACAGGCATTGCCCACCTCTTGCTATCTCATCTGTAGTAAAATAGCTCATTGGTGTAATTTATCAAGCATTATGTTTATGACTACATTTTGCCTTTGAAAGGCTGATTCAAATTCAAAAGAATAAAAACGTATTTTTAATATCCAATCGTGAATTACATATGGAAATGCTTTGGAATGTACATGGAGATTTTCTTTATTTTATCTCCTGAGAGCATCAGGACACCATGAAACATGAAACAACAGAAATATCATCGATAACGAACAGATAGCACTTGATGCATGCTAGCACTTGACTTATATTAAATATTTAATTCCTAAGTTGATCTTGGAGGTGTTAATATTATACCCATTTTACAGATGAGAAAACTGTGGCACAAATAGTTTAAGAAAGTTGTCTAGAGTCACCCAGCTTGTAAGTGGCAGGTTTTAACCCAGGCCTCTAGGTTCTTAACGACCTTGCATACCATAGTGACTCAACACAAAAAGAATATTTGTTCCATTTCATGCATATGGAAACTCCAGTCCAAATATTTTTTCAGTTGCTTTTCCATGAATTTTAAGCAAAAGATTCAACGTTTTGTGTAAATTTTATGCAAAGCAGATAATATTTTAAAAAGCAATTTTTAATAAAATTATTAGCATAGGGACAGCAATGATTTACCATTTCATCATATAATTATCCTCTTGTCATTTTTAAATGAAAAACTCACTAACATCAATGGTAATATTTAATTTAATATTATAACAATAATTATATTCCTTAATATCATTATATTAGTTACCATGTATATATTAAATAACG
This sequence comes from Equus quagga, assembly GCF_021613505.1. Classification (NCBI taxonomy): domain Eukaryota; kingdom Metazoa; phylum Chordata; class Mammalia; order Perissodactyla; family Equidae; genus Equus; species Equus quagga. Next base: position 29,518,702 of record NC_060272.1, read on the forward strand.
TATATAATGTATATATAATGTATATTAACATAATTAAATATAATGATATTAATATAATATCATTATATTCCTTAATATCATTAAATTAAATTCTTTTAAGAACAAACACACATTGTGTTTTTTAACGTATGTTTTCATGTATGAATGAAAGCATGTGATTGTTTTCTCCCCAAAACATTTAACGTAAATCATATCTCCCAATGTGGACTTAGTCTTTTTAAAAAACAGTGTGATGAATGCTGTTCTCCATTAATTTTAGAAATTTAAAATTTAGTAAAGGAAAATTTAACAGTGATGCAAAAATTTTAATTGTTATCAAGTGTTTAAAAAATGTTTCTGTTGGAAATCTAGAAGACGGTGCTTGAAGGACCTATCTTGAGGAAAGAAGTGATCAGCTGGAAGATTCAGAAATAACATATTGGTATCTCCATGATTATTTATTCCTAATTAGAGAAAGAATTCATCCTTTAAGTTTTAATATAATTTATAACCCAAATCTTGATGAATAAAATGAGCAGTCTGATCAGCAATTGCAGACATTTCACAATATAAATGATGATCAAATTTTGTGTAAAGTATAATTTAAGAAGAAAAAATAGACCCTTACTATTTATAAACAAAGGACAAACCAATAGAATGTTGATTATATCAGGAACTCTTATTCTTAGTGCTCACACATATCAGCTAACTATATTTTCATCACAATCACTCATTCACAAAAATGCACCTGTATTGTAAATACCAGACTTGTAGAAAAACTTCTGTTTAATCTTGGGTGGTCTCTTTACCCAGGTTTGATTAAATATGTCTTTTCACAACAGGTGACTTTTTAATTGTTTTCTTATGGCAAGCCATTTATTCCTCAGGCTTTGTTTGACTTGCACTAGTTTTCAGAGTTAATGACCATGTGTGAGAACATGCTGAGTACAGGTGGCCAATGGTTATGCTGAGAATGTGGATGTTATAGCAAATGCAGCGGGCAAGTGATTTAACTTTACCAATTAATACAGTGGTGAATAGTTCCCCAACCCTCAAGGTCTTTCAAACAGAAAATAAGCTCAGAATAGGCACTCAGTAATGCAAGTATGAAATGAAGAATAAAGCAGCCTGTTCTTTGTGTTTATTGGGCTTGCCTTCTTTAATGGGTTGAGTCTTTTCCCTTCTGCAGCTTAAGGGCTCAAATCAACTTTTTCATAGTGACTTCTTTTCTGTGTGGGCAGTTCTATTAGTAAACTTGGCATTTTCCTCCCTCTGACTTTTGCATCTCATTGTTGTTCTCCTGGAAGCCTGTCAGGCTAGCAATTTGAGTCCTGGGGCTGCCTTGTTTATTTCCTCTTGGCCAACTACATGGGAATTACTATAATGAGGAGCACCATAATCCCTTGCACCCAAAATAAATTCTAGTTATTAGATATCCTTAAAGTAAGTTCAAGAATAGCAGTCAAATTAGGAGTAAAATAATTATGCCCAGACAATCCTGACTAAGAAGAACCAAAAGGAAAAATAAGGTCTTTGGAGTACCTAGGCTACCAGAAACTAGTACTAAATGCAGAAAGAGCTTTTCCACTGGGCTTGACATTTTTTTCTTTCCTTCCTTGACAAAAGGAACATTTGTTTGCAATTAGCTTAGGTAAAGGAAATAACGTCTGAAGTCTTGCTTTCCAATTGAAATGACCTTTGTGACCTGCTATGAAGACACTTGGAATATTTGTTCCATCTTGGTTAGGTATGCATGGGGGTGGCGCAGTTTTAACAAATGCAAACACATTTGCCAGTACTTGTAAGTTTCAAAATTACGCAAGTACCAAATTATGAAAAAAATTAAACATTTAAAAGTGTTATAAGTAAAATGTATGAAATTCAACTACAGTACAGTCTCAGGATCATAAAAATCTTTGATATGTGTTAAATTGATAAATACCAATGAACATAGCATGTTTCTACAAGTGTTAAATGATGACCTGCCAAGAAATAGTGAGAGGGGAGTTGTAGACAGTGCCTACAAATAGTTGAGCTCCATTTTAGACCAAGATGGAAATTATAAACAAGAACCATGTAATCTACAGGGAAATCTACGTAAGTTGTGCTGCATCTAGTTTCCTTTCAGCACACCAGCTCATTCCTGTAATTACTGTCTGATAGAGAAAAGGGAGGGGTTGGAATTTTATTGACCTTTTTTATAAATCGTCAAATGTCTTTGGAATGATTTCAAAATGATTGTCAGACGTGGCAGTTTTGGATTCTTCCTATTGTTTTGGCCAAACTTTAAAACTTTGAACATAGTATTTATATTACTTCTTAAACATTTTTCTTTTAATATACCCTTGAATTCTGATTTATATCAATTAACTTTAGTTGGTTTACTTCTGTAAAATTGAACCAATATGATTTAATGTGGAAAAGAAGGTCTCAGTACTAAAGAACCAACCTCCTTCCCAACTTCCACCGCCTCATCCTTCTTAATCCAGTGTTACATGAAATACACATGTGCTTCTGAGTATCGTCATTTTAGAAACAGGAAGTAAAAAAGTTGAGAATAGGAAGGGGATGGTTCTTCTCTCCCAGTTTTCCAATATGAAGATTTCTATAAAGGTAAAATTATAACATTGTGGCATTGGGGTGGGAGCCCAGATTTCTACATCAAGTTTGGAAGTGCTCACACCAATGTGACCTCACGAATTCAAAATAAAAAAATGTTTTCCTCCCACCTTGTTCATAATAGCTATATTTATCTCTTAATGCCCTTGAATATACACTGCAGTAAATTGGTAGCCAAAACAATCCTTGTTTTGAAAAACAACTGGTAGAAATTCAGGTTTCTACTGGAAATTAAGATGAGAGTGGAGTGTGAGTAGGTGGTGGGAAAGATTTGGTGGCTGAGTTAAACACCTGAGACCAACATCTTTTAAGTGTACTCTGCCAACTCTATCCTAGATTTTCATTCCTCAATTCTACATTTCTTTTGATATTTATTAGCTTTATAAAATGTCTCCACCTCTGCCAAGTCAAGGGAGAAGACCTCAAAATTTTTCTTGTTTTGTTTTCTTGTTGTTTTTCTGTGCATATAACAGAATTACCTAAGCAATTTCCATGAAAAACTGTAGGCATTTTGAGGAGAGTTTTATAGGCCAATTTGAAGAGATTGATATCTTTAGAATACTAAGTTTTCGTAGTTAATAATGTACTATATCCTTCCATCAATTAGGTCCTCATTAGCAACTTTTAGTAAAGTTTTAACGTTTTTCAAAAAAGCTTGTATATCTTTTGTTAGATTTATCCTAATGTTCTTTATGTTTTATCTTATTTTAAAGACTATTTTCTAGTTATATCTTCGTATTGCAGATAGTGTATAGAACTTCAATTGCCTTTCTGTATTGATTTGTATCCAGCGATTTTGTAAAACTCTCTTTATAATTCCAATAATAGACCTTTATATATTGGTATTTTGCTTTTTTCTTACCATATAACAAACTACCACAAACACAGTGGCATGAGACAACAATTATTTTATTAAATCTTATAATTTTGTGGGCCACATTGGCTTATAGGTTTCCTTCCTTGTACTGTGCTAGTCTGTTTTGATATCCAAGTTATGCTCACCTCAAAAAAGTTTATTGGGGAGGTTTCTAGTTTCAGCTTCAACACGTAAAGAGCTTGGAAGTCACACCTCCCACTGTCACACAAGTAAAAAGATGAAAAATCTCAAAATAGATTATTTTTCTTAGGTCCATCATGGAATTGAGGTCACAAGGCAAATCACTGCCTCAAATGTTGGAGAGAGAGGCAAATACACATAATCAAAGCTGAGCTAGCTTACCAGAAGCAGAAGACATTGGAGACAATAATCGGGCTAGAGTATAATGACAGTGGATTACAACTGAGATAACTGTAAGACACAGACTCTATTTCAGAGGAAATTCTTAGGGAAATTCAAAGTCAACAGGAGAGGGGGAAAAATAACAGGGAAACTATAAGAACTCAAAACCTCTGGCACCTACAGCAACAGCATATGAAACACAATTTAGTTTCTAGCCATATTAAAATAAAACCTGACAAAACCCTCCAATTACCTCAGTTCCGGTTACCCAATGCTTCATGTCTGGCTTTCAACAAAAATTTACATGACATGTTAAAAGATAAGAAAAAGTACAGTCTGTATAGACAAAGTAAGCATGTTTGAATCAGTTAAAACTCAGATTTTTTAAATTCTGTTAGGAAATTTAAAATAACTGTGAATAATACGTTAAGATCTCTCATGGAAAAAGTGTACAGCATGCAAGAACAGATGTATTGTAAGCAGAAGGATAGAAATTCTAAGAGTCAAAAATAAATGCTAGCAATAAAAAATTCTGTAATAGAATTAAAGAATGGCTCTGATGGTCTCATCAGTGGACTGGGCGCAGATGAACAGAGAGTCAGTGTGCTGAAATACATGTCAATAGAAACTTCCCAAACTGAAATGTAGACAGGAAAAAGAATGAAAGAAGTAGAATATAATATCTAAGAGCTGTGTGACAATTGCAAAGGTGTAATATGTGTGTATAGGAGTACCAGAAGGAAAAGAAGGAAGGGAGCGCAAAAAATATCTGAAGTAATAATGGATAAAAAGTTTTCAAAATTGATGACAGACACCAAACCACAGATCTAGGATTCTGAGAACATCGAGCAGGATAATTACCAAAAAAATCTACCCCTAGGCACATCACATTCAAAGTACAGAAAACCCGGAAAAGAGTCAGAGGCAGAGGGGCTGCCTTACTTAGAGGAACAAGGGAAAAAGTATATCAGCCTTCTCATCAGAAACCATGTCGACTAGAAGAGAGTACAGTAAAATGAAATGTTGAAAGAAAAATAACATGAACCTAGAATTCTGCATCCTGTGAAAGTGTTCTTCAAACGTGAAGGAAAAATAAAGATTTTGTCAAACAAGAAACTAAGGGAATTTTCTACCAGCAGACCTACTTTGCAAGAAATAGTAAAAGAAGTTCTTTGGTGATAAGGAAAATTATAGAAACTTGGATCGACATAAAGAAAGGAAGAGCATCAGAGAAGGAATAAGTGAAATTAAAATAAAATGTTTGTTTCTTATTCTTAATTGATCTAATAGATAACTGTTCAAAGAAATAATAGATGATCATACCATACGTATAAATAAAATAAATGACAGCAATGTCAAGAGAGGGAAGGGAGGAATTTGGAATACTCGATTATAAGGTAGCTACACTGCAATAAGTATGGTTTGATTAGCTGTAAATGGATAAGGAAAAGTCTAGGGCAACTACATAAAAATTTTAAAAGTAGTATAAATGATAGAGATTTTTTTAAAAATAATCATATAAAATGTTCATTTATAACCAGAGAAAGTTGACAACACCAAATGCTGGTGAGGGTGTGGAGCATCAGGAACTTTCCTTCATTGCTGGTGGCAATGCAAAAATGGTACAACCACCTTGGAATACAGTTTAGCAGTTTCTTAAAAACTAAAAATACTCTTACTATACGATCCAGCAATCATACTTCTTGGCATTTACCCAAAGGAGTTGAAAACTGATGTCCATGCAAAAGCCTGCACACAGACGTTTACAGAAGTTTCATTCATAATTGCCAAAACTTGGAAGCAACCAAGACGTCCTTAAGTAGGAGAATAGATAAACTATGGTACATCTATATGAAGGAGTATTATTTATTACTAAAAGGAAATGAGCTATCAAGCCATGAAAAGACATGGAGGAAACTTAAATGCTTATTAGCAGTGAAAGAAGTCAATCTGAAAAGGGTACAGACTGAATGATTCCAATTACATAACATTCTGGAAAAGGTAAAACCATGCAGACTCTAAAAGATCAGTAATTTTCAGGGGCTAGGGGGAGAAGTGAGGATAAACAGGTGGAGCACAGAGGATTTTTAGGGTGGTGAAACTATTCTGTATAATACTATAATGGTGTATATATGTCATTAAACATCTGTCCAAAACCGTAGAATATACAACACCAAGAGCCAACCCTAATGTAAAATATGGACTCTGGGTGATAATGATGTAGCAGTGTAGGAACTTCAATTGTAAAAGTGTACCACTCTGGTGGGGATGTCGATGCATGTGTGGCAGGGGTTATGGATGTGTGAGGGCAGGGAGAATATGAGAAATCTCTATATCTTCTGCTCAATTTTGCTGTGAATCTAAAATGCTCTAAAAGATAAAGTCTATTTAAAAAAAAAGACTGAAAATGAGAAGAAGAGAAAAAAGAAAAAACAAGTACAATTAATAGAAAATAGGTACAAACATGACAGATATAAATCCAATTATATCAATAATCAAATTAAATGTGAAGGCTCTAAATACACCAATTAAAAGTCAGAATGCTAAGATTAAACTATATGTTGTCTACGAGAAACTCACTTTAGATATAAACACACTAAATGATTAAAAGTGAAGAGATCAAGAATGATATACCATGCCAACACTAATAGAAAACTGTAGTACCTACATTAGTTTCAGGAACAGCAGACTTTAGAACAAGGAATATTGTTAGAGATAAAGAGGAGCATCGCATAATGATAATGAGGCCATACCAGAGTAGAATGAGTCTCTAATCCAATATGACTAACGTGCTCATAAGAAGTTGGCCATGTGAATGCAGAGGTTAAGAGTGAGAGTTCCACGTGATGAAGGCAGAGATCAGAATTATACAACTAGAAGCCGAAGAATTCCAAAGATTTCTGGGAAACCACCAGAAGCTAGAAAAAGGCAAGGAACAATTTTCCTACGGGAAGATTAGACTAATACCAAAACCAGATAAAGACATTACAAGGAAAAAAAACTAAGAACCAATATCTTTCATGAACATATATGATAAAATCCTCCAGAAAATACTAGCAAATTGTACAAGAATAAATATTAAACACCGTGACAAATTGGAGCTTATTCCAGACGTGCTAGTTTGGTTTGACATTTGACAATCAATTAACGAACGTAATCCATTGCATCAACAAGCTAAAAAGAAAAAAATCACATGATCATATTTATGGATGCAGAAAAAGCATTGACAAAATTCAACACATGTTCATGAAGAAAAAAACCCTTAGCAAACTAAGAAGAGAGGAGAGCTTTCTCATTATGATTACAAAAGTAAATCTAGAAAAAAAAACTATATCTAAAATCACATGATGGTAACATGAAGATTGAGGATAGAATATTTGCTCTTAACACACCCACTCAACATTGTACTGGAACTCCTAGCTAATGCAATAAGACAAGAAAAGAAATTAAAAGGCATATAGATTGAGAAGAAAGAAACAAAACTGCCTCAGGTCGCAGATGACATGATTATCTATGTAGACAGTCCCATAGAATCAACCAAAATATTCCTGGAACTAATAAGCAATTATAGTGCAGTGACAGGATACAGGTTATTATATAAAAAAGACAACTGCTTTCCTGTGCCAGCAACGAACAATTGGAATTTGAAATTAAAAACAGACTACCATTTGAATTAGCACACACAAAGAGAAATATTTAGGAATAAATCTCACAATTATGTACAGAATGTTTACAAAGAAAACTACAAAACTCTGATCAAAGAAATCAAAGATCTAAATAAATGGAAAGAGAATCCATGTTCACGGATAGCAAGACAATATCATTAAGATATCGGTTTTTCCCAAAATGACCTATAGATTCAACACAATCCCAGTCAAAATCCTAGGAAGTTGTTTTGTGGATGTTGACAAGCTGGTTCTAAAGTTTACGTGGAAAGACAAAAGCCCTAGAATAGCCAGCACAATACCGAAGAAGAAACTGTCAGAGGACTGACACTACCCAACTTCAAGACTTGCTATAAAGCAACAGTAATCAAGACATCATGGATATTGGTGAAAAAATAGACAGCTCTATCAAGGAAACAGAATAATGAGGTCAGAGAGAGACCCACACAAATACAGTCAATTGATTTTGACAAACAAGCAAAGGCAATTCAACAGAGAAAGTATCGTCATTTCAACAAATGGTGCTGGGACAATCGGACATCTACATGCAAAAAAAAGGAATCTAGACACAGACCTTTCACCTTTCACAAAAAATTAACCCAAAATCGTCCATAGACTGAAATGTAAATTGAAAAGTTGGACTTCACCAAATTTATTTCTTTTCCTATAAGAAAAGATACTATTAAGAAAATAAAAAGACAAAGTACAGACTGGGAAAAATATTTGCAAAACATATATAACAAAAGACATGTATCCAAAATATACAAGCACTTTTTACAATTTAATAATAAGAAAACAGACACCTAGTTTAAATATGGGCAAAAGATCTGAATAAACACCTCATCAAGGAAGACATACAGACAGCAAATAAACATGTGAAAAGATGCTCAAGACTATATGTCATTAGGGAATTTCAAATTAAAGCAACAATGAGATACCACTACACACATATTAGAATGACTAAAATACAAAAAAAACTAACAATACCAAATTTGGTGAAGATGCAAAGCAACGAGAAATATCATTCATTGCTGCTGGGAATTCAAAATAGTCCAGTCTTTGCAAGACACTTCTGCAGTTTCTTACAAAGCTGCACATGGTCTTGCCATATGATCCAACAATTACTTCCTGGATGTTTACCCAACCAAATTGAAAACTGAGGTCCACACAAAAACCTCCACACAATGTTTATAGTAGCTTTATTTATAATCACCAAAATCTAGACTCTCAGAAAACATCCTTCAGTAGGTGAATGCATAAACAAACTGTGGTATATCAATACAACGGAGTCTTACTCAGTGATTAAAAGAAATGAGCTAGTAATCCACGAAAAGACATGGAGAAAACTTAAATGCATATTGCTAAGTGAAAGTAGCCAGTCTTAAAACACCACATACTGCGTTATTCCAATGACAGAGCATTCTGGAAAAGGCAAAACTAAAGAGGCAGGGGAAAGGTCAGTGGTTGCCAGGGATTAGGGAGTGAGGGAATGAGTGGAAAATACAAGGGAGATTTTTAGAGCAGTGAAACTATTCTGTATGATATTTTAATGGTGGATACATGGCATTATGCATTTGTCAAACCTATTTAACTGTGTAACACAAAGAGTGAGCCTTAATGTAAGCTATAAACTTTAGTTAATAATGGGTTCATTAATTGTAACAATTATACCACACTAAAGCATGATATTAATAACAGGGGAAACTATACGGAATAAATAATCAGGGATATATGGGAACTCTCCATACTATCTGCTCAATTTTTCTGTGAATTGCAAATTGTGCTAAAAATTTTTCAAAAAGTTAATTGGGGACTAAAACCACTTTTTCTATTATTCTTAAGAGTATATTAAGGACTTGACTGGGCAAGTCTTTGCCACGTTTGTTTTAACTGTGGCCATTCGTTAATGTTCTGCTTGCAGATGTAATGGCCTGAAATGTCCAAAATGGCATTTGGACTCACAAAGCTGGAGCTTTGGAAGGAAAGATTGAGTAGCTGGGCTTATGTGGGACAAGTGATCTGAGTGTGGACACACAGCATCCCCAGAAGCTGTTTTCAATGTAATTCAACTTTTTACATGGTGACCAGGGCTCCGAGAGAGAGTGTTGCAAGATTTAGGAAATGGAAGCTGCTGGTTTCTTAAGGCCTGGGCCCGGAATCTGGTGCAGCATTATCTCTGCGGTATTCTTCACAAAGCCTACTGAGGCTCAAGGACAGGAGACGGAGCCCAGCCCTTGATAGGAAGGATGGCAAACAATTTATGACCATCTTTAATCCACCACATTCTTAATGAGGATGGTAACATCATTTCATCTTAATTCTGATATTAAGTGTAGATGTTGTAGATGACTTTATGCCTTTGACTAAGTTAATGAAATTTTCTTCCATCCCTAATTTGATAATACTCAATGAATTTATGTTGAACCTTTTTTTTGTGTTTAAAGATTGGCACCTGAGCTAACAACTGTTGCCAATCTTCTTTTTTTTTCTGCTTTTTCTCCCCAAACTCCCCTAGTACATAGTTGTATATATTAGTTGTGGGTCCTTCTAGTTGTGGCATGTGGGACGCCGCCTCAGCGTGACCTGACAAGCAGTGCCATGTCCTCGCCCAGGATCCAAACCAGCGAAACCCTGGGCCACCAAAGCCAAGCATTCAAACTTAACCACTCGGCCATGGGGCCAGCCCCTATGTTGAACCTTTTTAAATGATTTTCCCTCATCTACTGAGATGATCGTATGGCTTTTCTTCTTTACGATATTAATGTGACATGATACTTAGGATATAGATTCAGTAACTGTAAAGGAATCTCAAATAAAAATGGCTTAAAGAAGATAAAAGCTTGTTTCTTTCTCATTTAATAGACCAGGCATGAAGAGTGCAAATCTGGTATAGAATCTGTTCCAGATTCTTTCTACCTTACTATGCTTCATCCTTATATTGTTCATAAGGGTATAGTATTAATATCATTGTTTCTGCAAGCCAAAAAGGGAAAAGGGGTGAAATTAGGTATGCTCCTTTTCATTTAAGGGAATTGACTGGAAATTAAACATGTCACACTATCTCACATCCTTTTGGCCAGAATGTAGTCTCACGGCAGCAGGTATTTGCAAAGAAGCCTGGGAAATTAGTGCTAGTCTGGGAAAGCACATGCCATGTTTTGCTTTAAAAAAAAAAACCGAAAAACTTTATCTCTGGGAAGACATATTTCTAGACAAAATTTGTATTTATTTGGAAGAAGGAGAAAATAAGTCTTGAGACAATAAATAGTCCTGACAGATGCGGTGAATTATACAAATCAATTTTCTAACATTAATCCAAGTTTGCATTTCTGCGATAAATGCAATTAGCTTATGCTGTATCATCACTTTTTTAAACAGTGCTCTTTGCTTTGCTGCTATTTGGTTTAAAACTTTTTTCATGAGAGAGATTAGCCTATAAGGTTCCTCTCTTGGACTATCCCAGTCTGTTTTACTATGAAAGTTATGCCAGTCTCAAAAGTTAGTTGGGGAGTGAAACTATTTCTCAATTCTTTTTTTTTTTTTAACATATGTTAGAATTATTTTCTTGAAACTGGTTCTCTTTACTTCTTGGATGTACTACCAACCTAAAATCACTTTAATCGCCTTTTTCTGACCACACAGATAGACTGTATGAATACAACCTGAAGTGAGAGTTGACTGTTTTTCCTCTCCTCCAGATGTCACATTTAAGGTAGGTTTTCCTTGTTTTGTTGTTGGTTTAGTTTGGTTTTACTGTCACTTTCTGCTCAGCAGTTTTATTTCCCTCTTATCCTTGTGGTGCCAGTGAAATCCTTTTTCCAGCTTTATGGGAGGAGTCCCTTATTCGGGCTCCTCCCTTAGGCTAGACTTCACCTCCTTATTTTCATTCCCATACAACAACAGAGCAGAAATTCAAGGTATCCAGGTTTTTTCAATAATGATTAAGGTAAAAGCAGGCTTTGATGGTTGTTTACTTTCTAGATACTCTTCATCTTGTTTTTGTTCTCTGTAGGATTCTTCCTGTCTTGCCATCTCAGCAAACATGTTTGAGCATGTTTAGTCTTCTCACTCCTGGCACACACTAGCTTTCTAGCTGTTTCAAGTGGGAAAGTAAGTCAAGACATCAGGTCTACTTTGCTGCCAGAAAAAGTGACAGAGGACATCTAGATTGTCTCTCCTCCCTCTCTTTCAATCAAAGTCTCTGTCATTAAGTAGGATCAATTATTTAACCATCTTATCACATGTCAATGAAATTAAAATTTGTGTGTTACTTTTACCAAAATGTATAAGTAAACAATGAAAAGGCAGTTAAGTGTAATTTTCCAGGTAATTGCTTCATTCAGGTTTTTAAGTGAAAGTCCTGCCTAAGGAATCTACCTGATTACGTGACTTGGTTGTTCTTGAATCTTACACTGCTCACCGTTGAATACAGCACGCTGCTCCTGTTCCTTAACTGAACATTAAAAGAATCTCAAAAATGGCCTCAATTGACCGTTCTATGGTTTTCTACAACCCTTCCCTCAATTCGCATTTTTCTGCATACAGTTTGGGCTACTACCCAGAGCAGTCCCTATTACTTGGTGAAAATTCACTTTCTTGCCTTGCTGCCTGTGACACTGAGACACAATCTACCTGGATTGTTTTTTATTCTCGTATCCATCTATCACAATCTTACTTAGCCTTGCTGCCTCCATCACTGTTCCGATCCATCAGCCATGTGTAATATCTCCATCTGTATTACCAAAACATTTTTCAAAAACCTTTCAAAATAAAGTAACCTCGTGATTCACTTTATAATCATTGCTCTCTATGCCTATCTGTCTCTCTAAACCATATTACTTCAGGGTTTTTTCCAAGTAATTTTATTGGGATTATAATGGTTTATAACATTGTGTAATTTCGGTGTACATTATTGTTTATCAATTTCTGAAGACACTTCATTGTGCTCAGCCCCATTAGTCTAATTTTTATCCATCACCATACACATGTGCCCCTTTAGCTCTTTTGCCCAACCCTCTTCCCCTCTGGAAACTACTAATCTGTTCTCTTTGTCCGTGTATTTTAAACCATATCACTTCTGAGGACAGAGACCATGCTTCAATTACCTTGGAATCTCCCTAGGAACTTCGACTTTACTCATTAACGTACTTGTCAATATACATTTATTGGATTCAATTATGTTTTCCACTTTCTGTTTCTTTTAAATCACGGTGCAAGAAACGTAGATTCCGAAAGTTATCCATGTCAAGTACTGGAGATATTTTCCACTGATACTTAAACTTAATGAAATGAAATAAAATAAAATAAAATAAGAAAACAAGCATAGAGAACACTTTAACAAAACAAAAAGAGGATTTTTATGAGTGGAAGGATTTAGCCTGAAAGGCAGGAATCTCTGTGGGCCTCTTGGAACTACGCAGCTGCACTGCTGGCTGCGGTCTGTAGTTTAAGAGATATTTTCTAAGTCTGTTGTTGTTATTAATTGGAGGAGAAGAGGTCTCTGTAGAGGAAAAAAATCCAAGATTTTTTGTTTCCTTTTCCATCACTCACAGTCACTGTAATGTCAATACCATTTAGGTCAAATTTCAGGCATTCAAAATGTGCAGCTTTGTGCAGCTGCAAGAACTAAAATTCTTCTACAGCACTATCGCCTGACCAATAAAATATGTCTGAGGGTGTTAGTAACAATTAACAGGTGTGTACTTTCCCCAGCAAGCTTTCGTATGACTTGAAATGAATAAAGTAGTATACTTGGATTTCATAAGAATTACATACAAGCAAATATGTATCTGTTTTTTCTAACAAATCTCAAAGAATTGGAGCGATTCAGAGATGTAAATTAAACCGTGTAAACATATGTTACAAAAGGGCGCCTCAGCCCTTCTCAAAGTCAGTGTGCTCATTGGATAAGGTCAAGGGCTTTGCTGCTTAACAGCCCGTCCCTGAATCTCTTCTCTTCCGTTACTAAGAGGATTAAAATCCTCTTCAAGTTACTTAAGTTATCTAACTTTTGGTTTTCTCATGTATAAAGTGAAGATAATAATACAACTGATGATGTTATTGTGAGAATTCAACATGGTAACACAGGTATCAGTTCTGGCCCAAGATGAGCAATCATTAAATGTTAGCAATCATTTTTTTAAAAATTATTTTATCATTATTAAACCACCGACTCCTCTCCTTTCATTTCATGTCTTCTCTTCTTCCATCTTCACTTTCATCGTGCCCTCCAGCAGCTTATTCCTTCGCTCCTCTTCTTGGCTGTGAGCCACACCCTTCCTCTCCACTCTGCCAAAACCCACACCATTAATCAGGTCAATAATATACTTACAACCTGCCTGTGTCTCCCTCTTTGTTCTTCTGTTATTTCCACTTTACCGATCCCCACATTTCAATAACTCCTATTGCCCAATTTCTCTTCCCATATTGATAAATTGAAGCAAGTCACTAAACAATAGTGACCGAGTCAACTGACCTCAGCTGGACTCTCATTGTATCTCAGCAATTCTTTTATTTATTGCTTGTTGACTCCCTCTTGCATTCCTTACTGCAGCTGTTCCAAATGTTTCCCCTCTGCTCAAGTCCCTAATCCCAGCCCTCCTCCCTCCCTTCTTAGCACATAACCTCACCTCCTACTGAGAAAATTGAAACCATTCCTACCTAAGTTTACACAATTGCCCTCCTCTTCCACTCAAAAAAATTGTGCATCTCTCCCTCGTTGCTTTTGCCTTGTCTTGAGGAAATGGTGTTCTTTGTAGGGAAACAGCATCATGCCCTGGTGGAGTGCTTTGGGTTTGGAGTCAGACAGACCAAGTTAGATACTTTCTGCTGACATGGTATGACCTTGACAAGTTTTCCAATTTAACAGCCTCAATATCATTGTCTAAAATGGAGGTAATGATTTCTACCTTATAGAGTAATAAAGAATAATTAACAGATCTTTGGCAGATACTAAGCATTTAACAAATCACAGTTATTATTTGAAAAGCCAAAGCTCTTAACCTGCATTCTTGAGCCTATCTCTATCCTAATAATGACGATAATGATTATAATGATGATGATGATGATAAAGGTAAATAATAATCTCAATGCCTTTTCTAGTATGTTATTTCTTCAATTATTTCTTTGCTTTCCTAATTCTTTAACTCAATCCAGTTCACTGGATATTTCTTTCTGCTTTATACATAGTCAAGACTTCATTCTCCTTTAAAAGAAAAAAAGGCCTGCCCTCTTTTCAAGATAAAATCCCATTGCTTCAACTTTTGCCCAGAATGCTTGAGCAAATTGTCTACCCTAGTTGCCTTTTTGTCTTTTCCAAACAGTTCTTAAAACCGTTTAATATAACTTCCCCACCCTACTTAAACTGTTCCTTAAGAAGCACTGTTGAACTTATGCTCCTCCTCCAACGTTTCCTCACTCTCCAGCCTCAAACTCTCTTGCAGCTCTTGTTCTGACTCACCCACTCTCTTCTCCAGCTTCTATAACTTTACACGAACCTCATCTTCTTCTTTCTCTATAATCTTTACTTGCTCTTATTATTCCTTCTATTACCAACATTTAGCCATTCTTCAGTTTAGTCCTTGACTTTGTGCCTGTATTTTCCCTGAAAAATCGCATTCGTTTTCATAGCTTTAATGATTAGATTCTCATAGTGGATGCTCATATTTAGGCAATTTTATTCTCTGCAACGTGTTTTTCCCCCTTACCAAAATAAGACTAGTTGTAAATATTTTCAGTTTGGTACTCACCATACTGTCTCTTTTTCTACTTTTTAAGCATCACAATTCTAATTGCCTCTAAAAATCCACACCTGAAAGTCATCTCTAAATTAAATTGAGCATAAAAACATAAATTTATCTTATTTCATGGAAAAATGGCTCTTCCTTTGAGTTTCTTATTTCTATCCAACAATTCTTCCTTCTTTCCTTACTTCCTTTCTTTCTTTCTTTCTTTCCTCCTTTCTTCTTTCCTTACTTTCTCTGAGGAATATTCACCTTGAGCTAACATCTGTGGCCAATCTTCCTCATTTTGTATGTGAGCCACCACCACAGCATGGCCACTGACAGAAGCTGCCGAAGCAGAGTGTGCTAAACTAACCACTGGGCCACCACAACTGACCCTCAACAATTATTTCATATTCCAAGTCTCCCAAGCTTGAAATAGTAAAGATATTAAATCAGCAACAAATATTTATACCTCTGTACTCTGTGGCAGTGAGCAGGAATGAGTGGCTCCTGAATTCTTAGAGAGTACAGACTAATAGGAAGGTACACATGGAGCAATTAAGACAAGTGTTATCAATATCAGAAAAGGAGAGTATAAGACTGTGAAAATTTCTACAGCAATGAGACTGAATTAGTCTGGAAAGCTAGTGAAAAGTTGTCCCTGAAAGTTACTTGAAGGAAGAGTTGTGCATAGTAGGGAAGCCAAGAAGATGAAGAACATTGACAGAAAGGAGAGTATGTGTGAATGCCCTAGTAGGAGAACAAGAGTGAAGAACTGAATAACTAAGGGAGAGTGGTTTACAAGGAGGTAAGCAGAAGGATGGCCTTCCAGAGTTTCTTATCCATGTTAAACTTTGGTAATTTATCATAAATGGTAAGGGAAATTGAGTCTTTTAAATGCAGGACTAAGAAGACCACATTTTTATTTTTTGTTTATTTTTTCCAGCTTTATTGAGATATAATTGGCATATAACATTGTTTAAATTTAAGGTGTGCATTAAGTAACACCTCCATCACATCACATAATTACCATTTTTTATAGTGTTAACATTTTAGATCTACTCTTTAGAAATTTTTAAGTACACAACACAGTACTGTTAACTATAATCACTATGCTGTGCATTAAATCCCCCGAACATATTCATCTTATAACTCGAAGTTTGTACTGTTTGACTCACATATCTCCTTTTCACCAACCTTCTACCCCTCATAACCACCATTCTACTCTCTATTTCTACAAGTCTGGCTTTTTTGGACTCTACATATAAGCGATAGTATAAAGTGTTTATCCTTCTCTGTCTGACTTATTTCACTTAGCATAGTGCCCTCAAGATCTACCCACGCTGTCACAAAAGGCAAGATGTCATTTCTCGTGGATGAGTAATTAACAAACATATTAATTATACATATATCTCATCTTCTTTATTTATCCATTTATGGACACTTAGATGTTTTTCGTATCTTGGCTATTGTCAATAATGTGGCAAGAAACAAGGGAGTGCAGATATCTCTTAAATATCTTGTTTTTATCTCCTTTGAAAATATACTTTGAAGTGGGATTGTTAGATCATATGGTAGTTCTATTTTTAATTTTTCGAGGAAACTTCATACTGTTTTTTATAGTGGCTGTACCAATTTACACTCCCACCAACAGTGACAAGGGTTCCCTTTTCTCCACATCCTCGCCAGCACTTGTTATCTCCTCTTTTTGATGATAGCCTTCCAACAGGTGTGATGTGATGTCTCATTGTGGTTTTGATTTGCATTTTGTTGATGATTAGTGATGTTGAGCACTTCTCCCAGTACCTCTTGGGCATTTGTATGTCTTCTTTGAAAAAATGTCTATACAGTTCCTCTGCTCATTTTTTAATCTGGTCGTTTGTTTTCCTGTTATTCAGTTGTTTGGGTGCTTTATATGTTTTGAATATTAACCCCTTATCAGATATATGATTTGGAAATATTTTCTCCCACTCCCTAAGTTGACTTCTAATTTTGTTATTTGTTTCTTTTCCCCTGCAGAAGCTTTTTGGTTTGATGAAGATACACTTGTTTATTTTTGCCTTTGTTGTTTGTGCTTTTGGTGTCAAAGTGAAAAAACATTGACAAGACCAATGCCAAGGAGCTTTTCCCCTTTGTTTTCTTTTAGGAGTTTTATGGTTTCAGGTCTTATGTTGCCTTTAATCCATCTTGAATTAAGTTTTGTGAGTAGTGTAAGATAGGAGTCTAATTTCATTTTTCTGCATGTAGTATCCAGTTTTCCCAAAACTATTTATTGAGGAGACCATCTTTTCCCCACTGAATATTCGTGGCTCCTTTATCAGTTATTAGTTGATCATATATGCATGGGTCTATTTCTGGGCTCTCTACTCTGTTCCATTTGCCTATATGTATATTTTTATGCCAGTACCATACTGTTTTTATTACTATAGCTTTGTAGTATGGTTTGAAGTCAGAAAGTGTGATTCCTCTACCTTTATTCTTTTTCAGAATTGCTTTGGATATTCAAGGTCTTTTGTGGTTCCACACAAATTTTAGAACTGTTTTTTCTATTTCTGTAAGTACGGCCATTGGAATTTTGATAGAGATTACATTGAATCTGTACATTGTTTGGGTAATGTGGATATTTTACTGAGATTAATTCTTCCAACCCATGAGCATTGAATATCTTTCCATTCATTTGTGCCTTGTTCAACTTCTTTCATCAGTATCTTATTCAGTGTACAGATCTTTTACCTCTTTGGGTAAATTTATTCATAAGTATTTTATTCTTTTTGATGCTATTGTAAATGGAATTGTTTTCTTAATTTCTTTCTCTGATAGATTATTGTTAGTGTATAGAAATGCAACTGATTCTTTTTTCTTTTTTTTTTTTTGCTGAGGAAGATTCACTCTGAGCTAACATCTTCAATCTTCCTCTTTTTTGCCTAAGGACAATCTGCCCTGAGCTAACATCTGTGCCAATCTTCCTCTATTTCTTACGTGGGTTACTGCCACAGCATGGCTGCTGACAAGTGGTGTAGGTCTGCACTGGGGAACCAAACCTGGACCACCGAAGAAAAACTGCTCAACTTAACCACTAGGCCACAGGGCTGGCCCCAAAATGCAACTAATTTTTATGTATTGATTTTGTATCCTGAAATTTTGCTCAATGTATTTATTAGTTCTAACAGTGTTTTGGTGGGGACTTTAGGGCTTTCTACATATAATATCATGTCATCTTCAAATAGAGATTATTTTACTTCTTCCTTTCCTATTTGGCTGCCTTTTAGTTCTTTTTCTGGCCTAATTGCTCTGGCTAGGGCTTCCAGTACTATGTTGAATAAAAGTGGCTAGAGTGGACACCCTTGTCTTGTTCCTGATCTTAGAGGAAAAATTTTCAGTGTTTTATCGTTGAGTATGATGTCAGTTGTGGGCTTGTTATACACAGCCCATATTAAGTTGAGATATGTTCTTTCTCTATCAAGTTTGTTGAGAATTTTTAATCAAGAAAGATGTTGAATTTATTCAAATACGTTTTTTGCATCTATTGAGATGAGCATATGAATTTTATCCCTCATTTTGTTAATGTGATGTATCACATTGATTGATTTATGGATGTTGGACCATCACTGTATCCCAGGGATGAATACCACTTGATCATGGTCTATGATCCTTATGTACTTTTGAACTCTGTTTGCTAGTATATTTTGAGAATTTTTGCATCTATGTTCCTCAAAGATATTGGCCTATAATTTTCTTTTCTTGTAATGTCCTTGTCTGGTTTTGATACCATGGTAATGGTGGTCTTGTAAAATGATTTAGGGGTTGTTCCCTCCTCTTCAATATTTGGAGGAATTTGAGAAGGACTGACATTAAGTCTTCCTTAAATTTTTGGTAGAATTCACCAGTGAAACTATCTGGTCATGGACTTTTCTTTGTTGGAAGATTTTTTGAGTCCTGATTCAATATCCTTACTCATTTTCAGTCTGTTCAGATTTTCTATTTCTTCATGATGCAGTCTTGGTAGGTTGTAAGTTTCTAAGAATTTATCTATTTTTTCTAGGTTGTCTAATTTGTTAGCATATGTGTTCATAGTAATCTCTTATGATCCTTTGTATTCCTGTGGTATCAGTTGTAATGTCTCCTCTTTAGTTAATAATTTTATCCATTGAGTCCTCTCTTTATCTTGGTTAGCCTAGTTAAAGCTTTGTCAATTTTGTTAATCTTTTCAAAGAACCAATTCTTAGTTTCATTCATCTTTTCTATTGTTTTCCTATTCTTTATTTCATCTATTTTTGCTCTAATATTTATTATTGCCTTCCATCTGCTAACTTTGAGCTTAGTTTATTCTTTTTTAAAATTTCTTTGAGGTTTAATGTTAGCTTGTTTATTTGAGATGTTTCTTTTTTCATAATATAGCTTGTATAGCTACAAACTTTCCTGTTAGAATTGCTTTTGCTGCATCTCATAAGTTTTGATATGTTGTTTACCCATTTTAGTTTGTCTCAAAATATTTTTTTGATTGCTCTTTTGAGTTCTTCTTTGAAAAATAACTGTTTGGGGGCTGGCCCTGTGGCCAAGTGGTTAAAGTTCCACACACTCCACTTCAGCGACTTGGGTTCCTGGGTTCAGATCCCTGGCATGGACCTTCTTCACTCATCAGCCATGCTTTAGAGGCATCCTGCATGCAAAGTGGAGGAAGATTGGCACAGATGTTGGCTCAGGGCTGATTTTCTTCAAGCAAAAAAGACAACAAAGAGAAATATTGGCTGTTAGCTCAGGGAAACTCTCCCTCACACACACAAAAATAATAATTGGAAAAAATCACAACTGTTTGAAAAGTATTATTTGATAGTTCTTGGAATCTCTTATTCAGCACTCTTATTGGGTTCTCATAATAGATAGAGCTACTATTTTTCTTAAGTTTATTCATTCAATAAAAATAGATACAGAATTATAAGACAGGGAATATACTAGTCATTTGTTAACACTGATATAAAACATAATCACAGTTAATGTCACATAAATTTGAAAATCTGTTCAATATTTTTCTAGTAACTTCCAAAAATGAAATTTCTAAAATAACTACCTCCCTTCTCTAATCACAAGGGTAATCAAATCGTGTATATTGATAATATTTATGAAACATTGTTTATAGTATTGAAAAAATAGTAATCTAAAATTACATCAGAATGAAGATTGCTGTTAAAAATCCATATTATATAATGCTTTACTAAAGCTGAGTAGTTAATTATGTCCATTCATGTTAGGATATGGTTTTGTAAAAACAGCAAATGAAATAATACTGCATAGAGTTTGGAATCTTTAAGTTCAAGAAAATAGTCCAACATACACTTTTGGATAAAGTTATATGTATAGAAATTCTTAGAAAGTCATATAGAAGGATAAATACCTTTTAACAATGGCTACCAAAGGTGAAGGCAGAAAAGAAGTTGAGAACACAAATGCTGGCCAAAAGGACTTTAATCTGAGCTATAATGCTTTCTCTTTTTGAAAGAATAATGTTTTTATATATTAATTTTGCAGTCTAAAATTTATTTATATGTATAAATATAAAAATTTTTAAATATCTTTTAAAAAGATTGTGAAAAATTGCCTTAAAATTAAGAGATCAAGATTCTTGTCTCAAATAATATCTAGTCACTACAGCAGATATTGCAGGTTACTAATGTCTTTTTTATATTTACCAAGAGAAACATATTTAAGTTTCAATTAAATTATGCCTTTTCTACAGGTAAAAATAAATTTATATTATAGGACCATATTATTATTTAAGATCTTCATCATTATAGCATGGATAACAAACTTGTGTTTATTAAAGGAATTGAATCCTTAGATATCATGGAATAAAAATAACATCAAGATATCAGCATACCTTTTAAAAAGACAAAGTCCATGTAGGTGAGGGAACATATTAGATACAGATTAGAGATAGAAAAATTAGTCTTAGCCAGGAAGAGTCACAGTATAGTGTTTACTCTCGTTCAAGACAACTTGGGTGCAATCCTGGTTTAAGAACTCTAGCTGAATGACATGAAAGAGTTGCTTAATTTTTCTATGCCTCAGTTTCCTCAAATGTAAAATTAGAATAATAATAAATCCTAGGTTTTGCGTGAGGAGCTAATGAGAAAAAAATCTTCAAACTCTGACCAACTCTTACATGAGTAAGATTTGGATGTAATTGGCTATGTTTATGTTTTTGTTGTAGCATCACCCTACAAGAATTGATGGAAATGGGGTACAAATAAGTTACACATGGAAGGAAGTTTTGTGAGATCCCAAATAATGACTTCCAAAGTCTTTGTGACCTCAGCAAAGATTGTATGATATGTTAAGAAAAGAGCAGGATGTAAGTTGTGGAATAGAAGATTAAGAATAGAGAAGATATGAAATTCACTCTGGAGAATGGGAGACAAAGCTGATGAGAGAAAGCAAATTTTTTATTGGAAGAACCATAAATTGCAGAGTTATTAATATGTGTGTGTGTGTGATATTATTGAGTATTTTTCCTCCAGCACTCAGTAGCCGTGGTGCAGATTCGGAGAAGGCAGGGAGAGATTTATCCAGATCTGTTTTGCTGTTGTTGCTGTGGTTGTTGTTGTTGTTAACGGGACACAGTAGAAAAGGGAGATGGAGCAGCATGAGGGCAGTTGGAGAGAGGAAAGAAAAAAGTGAAAGAAGCATTTAGAGATATAATTGGATAAAAAATGTTCACATGAGAATGGGATTTTACTGGAGAGAAGGAGAGTACTGGACTGGAATAGGTTTGGACACCATGATGGATAGTGACTACAAATTCCAACTCTGACATATCCGAAATGTAACATAGCAAGCGGTCTCCACTGTTGAAAAACAGTGATACCACGAAAGATCCAGTTTCAGTTAAAGCAAATGGGTGGATGAAATATTCAGAGAAGAATATAATAAAACTTATTTATCCTCTGAGGTCTTAATTGCTGTGGAGCAGAAAAGAATTGAGACAATTAAGGAATTAACAAATTTAAATCAAGCACAAATAATTGACATGATAATTTTAAAAACAGGCTATGATTATTTTTAATTGGGGTAGAATAAGAATAAGTTATTGTAGTATTATGTCTTTAGACGCTAGTAAGAAAATGGGGGAAAAAATCAGGAGCCCTCAGATCTCTATGATTCTCTTCTTGTATTCTAAGCAAAGAGTTTTGGATAAGATTTTGATAAATTTACAAACAAGCACATGCTTATCTTGATAAGGTAAAAATTATGAATCTTCTTAAAGATGATCTCAAGTTTAGTAATTTCAAAAAGTTGTGTCGTAGGACACTGATGGAAGATATATAATAGTGCATAATTACTGAATTACATTTTTATGAGTAAAAAATCCAAAATGCTAAAAAAAGTCAAGAAGAATAAAATTATTACTCACTATGTCCTTGAACTGTGAAGCATAGTAAAATAAAATTCTAGAATAATGTTTAATGATATTGTTCCTATAAATCATGGCTTGCATGTGGCAATTTTCTTATATATACGTTAAAAAAAATCTATCATTTACCAAAACATCACATTATACAATTATATGAAACATACAATGTTTGAAAATTTAAAAATTGGATCTAGTTTATGCTTTATTGGAAAGCAATGACTCCAGGTCTATGGATGCAATTTGTGCATGTTCATTATACCTAGACTCAACCCAGTGTCCCAATCATTGTAGGTTCTTCATCACATGACTTGCCACCCATGAGCAGACACTAATTAGGGAGATCATTTTCACAATATATCCATGTTAACATTGAGAGAGAGGAGGTATAAGGGCTCGATGAACTTTGCCTATAGTGGATTTTTTTTTTCCTGTAAAATGACATTAGTTCTTATTCTTAATGGAGTCAAAATGTGGAACTGGAAATCATATGACTTGTCGAAATTACCCTTGTTTTTTTTTTGAAGATTGGCACCTGAGCTAACAACTGTTGCCAATCTTTTTTCTTTTTTCTTTTTCTCCCCAAATCCCCCCAGTACGTAGTTGTATATTTTAGTTGTGGGTCCTTCTAGTTGTGGCATGTGGGGACGCCGCCTCAGCATGACCTAATGAGCGGTGCCACGTCTGCGCCCAGGTTCCAAACCAGTGAAACCCTGGGCCGCTGAGGCAAAGCGTGCAAACTTAACCACTCCGCCACGGGGCCAGCCCCAAAATTACTCTCCTTTTGATGAGCGTTAGTCAGCTATAAAGTGTCCTCTGTTAGGAGGTGGCTTAGAGAGTGACTATTATGAAAAGCCCATTGCTTTGTGTCATCAAAACCCAGATTTTAGTCCACTTCTGCCATTTATTATATATCTGATCTTGGACAAGTCATTACCATTTCTAGGTTTCAGCTTCTTTATCTACAAAATAAAGACTATTAGACAGCATAAAAATTGAGAAGATTTTACAATTAGTCTAATGATACTGTGATATTAATTTTTTCCATCATAAATAGAAGAAAAGTAAATAAACAATTCTTACCATTCACATACTTCAAGAGAGAGAGAGGATAAACTATATTTATCTTAATCGAGACCACACTTTGGGAGTACTCAACTATACCGAATTCCAGAAATCCTAAGAACAAAGTGCAAAGCAGTAGATGGTGTATGCTATGCAGGCAGCATTCCCCAAACTGGACTTCCTGAAGCATTGCACAATGCTCCAGGACTGTCTCCAATTAGGGCAGGGGCTAGATGTGGTGAAATAAATTGAACAGAGCAGCTACATCTGGAGAGCCAGCCTTCTATTTACTGCGTTTGGCTTCGTGCTTAGGCAGCATCACAAGCCAGCTCTCCTTTTCTTTCCAAAGAGAGGATTAATGGAGTGAGATTGTCTGTGTGTTGCACTAATTCTGTGTTTGTCTTAAGTCTACTCCCCAGCATTACAAAAAGTCCAAAGTGATAGGTCACACAGTGACCTCTGTGAGAGTAAATGAGTTACACTGACTGCAGGTTAGACTTGGATTCACTTGGCTTATGTAAACATACAATTTCATGAAATATTTATTTCACATCCAAACAGATGCAAACTAAACTACAAAGGCATGAAAATTATTACAGCAAAGAGTGATTCTAATTCTGAATTCCTGGGCTAGTAAAATGCTCTGAAATCCAGTTTTGGTAAAGCCTGAAATGGCCTTTCACTTATGGATAATAAAGGCTTACCCAGAATCTGCTCTGTGAATTATTTAAAACGGTTCATATGCACCAACTTACTAAATGCTGATAAAAAGCGTATGATGACACTGCCTACTGTGATCAACAAAGTCTCAACTCCATCTCTGCCACTGTGAATAAATTCTAAATCTTCCTCTATATTTACACCACTCTCAAATTTCAAAGTCCCATTGGGAAAATATGATTGACTGAGCCTAAATTATGTGTCTAAAAGCTTAGCTGCAAGGAGTGCGAGAGTAAGGATGATCTGCTCCCCACTCACCAAAACCCACGTAATAAAAGGGTATTATATAGAAATAGAATGATAGTTCAGGACTTAGCTAGCAAAAAAGATGGCAGGTATCCAGTACTGCCCATCCTTTTGATTACTTCACAGTTACATGTCCCTTGCTTTTATAATTACTTTACCATAAAGAAAGACTCTCATATAACACAATGCTTTCAAATTTCAGATAACTGAAAATATGTTGTTACCCTCTCAAAAGTGAAACAACACAAAGTCCATCACATATTATCTCCAGCTCAAAATACAGGATCATTGATAGGTGATAACCAGTCCTTCTCTGTCATGATCCCATATCCTAAAATTTAAAGACTAAATAAGAATATAAGTATGATAAATAAACCCTACTTACGTATGGAGAAACAGGCAAAGCAGACTAACTGTAGGGGAAATATGGCATATTCTTGGGCACCAACCACTTTTGAATACCTTGCTTGTTTTTGTAGAACTGAAATTTTGAATTCCAGACTTGAGGAATGGTAGCGGTAGCAAGACTGTATTTCTCATGCAGAGGTGGCATCAGCACTGGTAGTAATAACAGAAGCATTGCAGTAAAGTTGATTCTTTTGGCATTTAGTTTTGAGAGAAAGCCCCAGAATGGGTTTTCCTATGAGGTAAATTTTGTGGCATGGTTTTAAATATTCATCTACAAGTGTAACCTCAAACTTTGTTTTATTTTCCATTTTATTGTCCTACTGATCCTGTTAAGTATCTAATATTCTTTAATGAATTCTCTTTTCCTTAAACTGCCCAGCACATTTCCAGTTTTTCACAACTACAAAAGTGACCAAAAGACTATTGGCTCTGGAAGTGGTTGCAGGCAGTAGACATTCAATGACAGGAATCTAGGATTGGTTATTCCATATCCATGGATATGAACAGAGTGAGAATACAGCTATGACTAAAAAAAATAGGACTCTAGGAGCCTGCCTTGTGGCATAGTGGTTAAGTTCAGTACACTCTGCTTCGGTGACCTGGGTTCATGGATTTGGATCCCAGGTGCAGACCTACACCACTCATCAGCCATGCTGTGGTGGCAACTCACATATAAAGTGAAGAAAGATTGCCACAGATGTTAGCTCAGGGCTAATCTTCCTCAAGCAGGAAAAAAAAAAAAGAGAGAGAAAGATTGAGAACAGATGTTAGCTCAGGGCTAATCTTCCTCAGCAAAAAAAAGAAAGAATAAATTTAAAAAACAGGACTTTTAACAGTCTCTGTCATGCAGTGGCAAAACAATGCAGTGTTATTTTCTAGGTTCTCCAGTGCCCATTAAGTCTAGGTTTTAATTAAATAGCTGCTACAATTTAGTAAAATGTTGATTATGAAATTCTTGAACTGTGGTGTTGGCTTCCATTTTTGTATCTGACTTGTGGGCCCTAAAGAATGAGAACAAAAAGATCAAAGACCTAATTCTTCAAGACCCCACTCATTTACAGTCTTTACCAATTGCAGCAGAAGAGCTGAGAAAGCAAAATGAGTTGGAAGAAAAAAATATTAATAATATTTACCAACATATCAGTTGACCTTAGGAAACAGGGAAAAAGGTAAACTAAGAATTAGAATAAAGTCCTAAGGTTAGAGTAAAAAACCCATCACTCTGAACCACTAAATCCTGCTGAGCTTCCCTTGCAAGCAGAAGTAACTAGCTTGTCCTTGCTTTGTTGAAGTCCCTGTAACGACCATGCCTAAAGCACTTAGTTGCAAGGACAAGGCAATTCTCATGTCCCACCTTTACCACTCCTCATTGTTTCTAGACATATAACTAGATTCCAACTCCAACCTCTTCCTGGAGAAAAGAACAAATCAAACACTAGCAGAGACGATTTATATACCAAAAGTCTGCAAAAATTAGGTTACTTCCCATCTATGCCTATTTTGCTGAGAGGTTTTTTTTCTTATTTACTTATTTATTTATTCATTTATTTATTTTTGAGGAAGATTAGCCCTGAGCTAACATCTGCCACCAATCCTCCTCTTTTTGCTGAGGAAGACTGGCCCTGAGCTAACATCTGTGCCCATCTTCCTCTACTTTATACGTGGGAGTCCTGCCACAGCATGGCTTGACAAGCAGTGCGTAGGTCTGCACCTGGGATCTGAACCGCCAAACCCCAGGCCACCAAAGCAGAATGTGCAAACTTAACTGCTGTGCCACCAGTCCAGCCCCAAGAGTTTTTTTTAAATCAAGAATATGTATTTGATATTGTCAACACTTTTCCTCTATCAACTGAGATAATCATACTATACAGTGTTACATTTTTCAGTTTGTTGATATGATGAATCATGTTACTTGATTGCTGACTGATAAATCATCTGTGCCTTGCTGGGATAAACTCCACTTTATATACTTACGGATTCGATCTGTGCATTTTGTTGGGAATTTTTGCATCCGTGTTTACAGGGGATAATAGTCTGCAGTTTCTATTCTTGCCACATCTTTGGTTTTGATAGCAGGGTAATGTTGGCCTCATAGAATGAGTTGGGAACTATTCCTTCCTTTATAATTTCCTGGAAAAGTTTGCATAGAATTGGTGTTATATCTTCTTTAATTTTTTGCTTTAATTCAGTTCTGAAATTTTCTTCATTGGAATGTCTTAACTACAAATTCAATTTCTTTAATAGACAGGGCTATTCAGGAAATATATTTCTTCTTTGTTTCCAAGATTTTTTCACTTTATCTTTTTTGTCAACTTTCCTTGCAGAAGGGTATTTATAAAATTCCCTATTATGCTTTTACTATTCATATAATTTCTAGTGATGTCATTTATTTCACGTCTGATATTGGTATTTTGTTCCCTCTCTCTTTTTTTCTGACTGCTCTGGATAGAAATTTAATTTATTTTTTTTTAATTTTTACAAAGAACTATCTTTTGGTTTCATAATTTTTTCTCTGTTTTTAAATGTTGTTTTCTATTTTATTGATTTCCACTCTGATCTCTATTATTTCCTTTCTTCTGCTTATATTAGGTGTCATTTGTTCTTTGTTTCCTAAACTCTTAAGGTGGAAGCTGTGGTCATGAAATTGAGAACATTTTTTTAAAAAATAATACATGTATTTAGTGTTACAAATTTTCCTTTAAGTACTGAATAAGCAACATCTCACAAATTTTGGTGTGTGTATGATTTAAATTCTATTTAGTTTAAAATAGATTTGAGTTATTTAGAAGTGTGTTATATGATTTCCAAATATCCAAGGTTTTCCAGAGATCTTTTTGTTAATGATTTCTAATTTTATTTTGGTCAGAGAACATACTTTATCCAACTTGAATCCTTTTAAATTTATTGAGACTTTTTTACAGACCAGGATACAGATTATCTTGTAAATTTTCCATGAGGATTTTTTTAAAAGTATGTTTTCCTGTCTTGGATAGAGTATTCTATTGTGTTAGTTAACTTAATCTGTTTAAATACTGTTGCTTCAGTCCTATCTATGCTTACTGATTTTCCATCTACTTTCTATTATCGAGATGAGTGTTAAAATCTCCAACTATAATTGTAGATTTTTCTATTTCTCCTTGACACCTATCAATTTTAGTTTCATGCATTTTGAAGCTCTATTACTAGTTATATAAGCATTTAGACTTGTTATAGCTTCTCTTTATTACTATGAATTGGATTTCTTTAATCCCTGGTAATATTCTTTGCTCTGCACTGTACTATGTCTGATATTAATATAGCCACCCCAGCTTTCCTTTGATTAATATTATCATGGCATAAATTTTTTTATCCACTTACTATTAATATGTGCGTGTTTTATTATTTAACACAGATTTCTTGTAGGCACATATAATTGGGTCTTGCTTTATTATCCAATCTGGCAATACTTGCTATTTTTGTCCCATTTACATTTAATGTAATATTTATACAGTTGGACTTAAATGCAAAATTTTCCTGTTCATTTTCTGTTTATCCCATCTATTTCTTGTTCCTTTTTCTCTTCTCTTCAGCCTTTCTTGCTTGTTTTTTACTTCTTTTAGTTTACTTTAATATTTTTCACAGTTATATTTTATTTTATTTCTCTTATTTACAATAACTATTGTGTTACTTTAGTGGTTCTTTTAGAGTTTGTTTTATATGTCTCTAACTTCACCATCTGAATTCATTCAATAGTATGCCATTTCACGTATAGTATAAGAACCTTACAACAATTTATTTCCATTTTTTCCCTCCTGGCTCTTGCACTATTATATATTTACTTCTACATTTTTCATAACCTCCACAATACATTGTTATTATGTTTGCTTTGATCATTCAATATCTTTAAAATAAACTTAAATAAGAAGACAATTTTTCATCTTCCTAAGAAACTTCTTTAACATTTCTTGTAATTCAGGTCTGCTGGCAACGACTTGTTTAAACTTTTATTTTTACCTTTGTTTCCTTTATTTTGGCTTTAATGTTAAAGACGTTTTTGTTAGATATAGAATTCTAAGCTGAGGTTTTCTTTTTTTTAGTTCTTTAAAGATGCTGTCCAACTGTTTTATTGCTTGTATTATTTCTACCAAGAAATTATCTTTGTTCTCCTAAACATAATGTGTGTTTTCCTCTGGCTGCTTTTAAGATTTTTCTCTTTATCCCTTGTTTGGACCAATTTAATTATGATCTACACTGATAAAAAAAATACTACATATATATTTTTTGCTTGTACTTTGAGTTAGTTGAGATTTTTGGAACTGCAGGTTTATAGTTTAATCAATTTGGAAATTTTCATGTCATTATTCCTCAAATATTTTTTCTGCCATTCCTCTTCCCCTGCCTCAGCCGAGCTTTATGCTTACAATTGCAATTATAATTAGGATTTTTGAAGCTGTCCCAAAGCATGTTCTATTCATTTTTAAACCGCATATTTTTCCCTGTGTGTTTTATTTTGTATAATTTCTGTTCTATGTCTTCAAGCTCACTAATTGTTTCTTCTGCAATGTACAGTCTGCTGTTAATAATATCCAATGCATTTTTCATCTCAGCCATTGTAGTTTTCACGTCTAGAAGTTAGGCTATATTTTCACGTCTTTTCTGTCACTACTTAACATATACAATTTTTCCTCTAGCTTTTTGAACATGTGGAGTACAGTTGTAATAACTGTTTTAAAGTTCCTTCTCTGCCAATTCTACTACCTGGGCCAGTTTCAATTGATTTAATTTTCTCCTCACTATGGGTTGAATTTTCCTGCCTGTTTGCCTTCCCGACAATTTTTTTAATTGGATATCAGACATTGTTAATTTTACCTTGTTGGGTGCTGAATATTTTTGTAATCCTATATTCTCAACCTTTGTTATGGAACACAATTATGTTACTGAGAAATAGTTTGAGACTTACGTTTAAGATTTGTTAAGTGAGTTTGGAGCAGTACATAGTCTATGGCTAATTATTTCCCACTATTGAGGCAAGAGTCTTCTGAAAACACTATCAAATGTTCAATGAATTATGAGGCTTTCCAGACTGGCTGATGGAAATAGGGTTTATTCCTCGCCCTGGGTAAGCTCAAGTTACTCTGTTCTAATCCTTTTAGGTCATTCATTTCCAAGCCTTATGTAGTTTTTCACATGCTTGCACTAATCAGTACTCTGATGAACACTTGAGGGATTCCCCTACAGATCTCTAGAGCTCTGTTTCTGTGCAGCTCTGTTATCTCAACACTCTGGCTTATGAACTCTAGATAGCTTGTTCTCCCTGGACCATTAGATCTGTCTCCTCAACTCAGGAATTCTGCCAAGCTCCACCTGAGTTTCCTTGCTCTGTGATCTGGAAAATCCCTCAAGTCAGTAAACTTAGGCAATTTCAGGGCTCATCTCGTTTGGTTTCTCTCGAGAGAGAGAGTCACTAACCTCTGTTGCCTCATGTCCAATATCTTGAAAAGCATTGTTTCATTTATTTTGTCCAGTTATTTGTTCCACTTAGGTAGGAGGATAAATCCAGTCTCTGTTACATACTGGCTATACATATTGGTCGGAAACAAAAACTTCTCTAAAACAGATATGTTAAAAACTGGCACAATCCCATATAGCCTTGCCAATTCATAGAGTGAGAGCAATTTTGACCACTGAAAGTTTCGGAAATTTACTCTACCTTTCAAAATTGTAAGATAAAATCAATATTATACCCCTAGGGGAATCGATAATTAATGCCATCATCAAAACTTTAAAAGATGCAAGGGTTGAGATTCCTATTACATTCTCATTTAAATTGTCTGTTGGCTGGCACAGGTGAGGATTATTCGCAGTACACACCAGAGAGTTATTATAAGCTTAATCGTCTCTTTACCCCAATTGCAAATCAACACAGATCCTAGGACCTATTATGCATTTACGGATCTTTCAAACACTACAGCAATTGATCATTCTAATACGACCTGGTAACTCAGAATTACCAGTTATCATGGATTACTTTGCAAGTTCTAGTTATGAATAGGGAGATAAATCCTGGAGCCTCATACCTCTGTAAAGTTGCTAGTGTTTCAACAGTTCAGACATGTAGGTTAGTTACTTCAAGATGAAAAAAAAAATTCACTACATTTGAAAATTCACCCTAAGTGTGTCTCTTTGGATTTGAGAGGTTACATATACCACTTTGATATACTGTTCAGAGCAGACCCATTTATCAAGTTGACTTTGCCAACTTTGAGTGAGGCCCAGAGCAAGAAAAGGCTCTCCGGTGTCCTGCCACTTGGACCCTTTAAAGTCCAATAGCACTTCTATCAGCATAAAAAGAGGCATTTCAGTTTGTACTTGCATTTTGAAAAAGAAGTCACGTAATGAAGTAATTAAAGGCATAATTGTTTAAAAAAATAAATAAATCAAACAAAACATGGCTCCAAGAAAAGGTCAGGAGAGAAATTCAGGGGAAAAAAAGGCTCACAGAAAATAAAGTTAGGGGGTAAATCAGGAAAATTAAAAATAGAGGAACAGTGGATTTTTCTGGATGTACATTCCAACCTCAGTCATGCTCCAAACCCAAACCCCATCTGTCCATCTTAGTTTTCTGGAACAAACTCCCACTCGGCCAGACCTACCCATCCTCCACAAACAACTCCTCTTCCCCAGACTTTCTTACCTCCCACACTTAGAACAGCAGCACTTATCACTTGGAATTTGTAGTGCTTTTCCTTTTGCACATCGCTAAAACATTTGCCTCTTAGGCAACAGGATAATCACTTTTCTCTCTGCCAAATTATGTACTTCTATTTCTCATCCTGAAGGAAATAAAATCCAGGATAGGAAACTTGACAGCACTTGCATCAGCTCCAGGCAGCACATCCAAAATGTGTTTCTGTGGACTCCAAGGGAAGGACAATATGATTGGAGGTTTTTAGTGGAAGTCAAAAAACAAAAAGTCTGAACATAAGTTCTGCTCACTTTTTAATGATACAACACCAGAACTATTTGAAGGGGAAAACATGCCTCTGTCTTAAAGAAGTGCTCTTGGGAAAAACAGATTTCTTAAAGGGATCTTGGGTGTCTTTTTTTAATATACTTTAAAGGCATACCTAATAAGTCTATCTAACTCTTCATATATAAACAAACATAAAACTTTATAATGACTTGCTCTAGAGTATTTTTAAAATTTAAATACCAGTACTACTGTTTTTAATTATTATCACTCAGTAGGCCATAATGTTGATAATATTCTTAACTTAAATTGTAACGCATTTTAACACAACATGATGAGGTCTCGGTTTCATAGTCTTGTTTTTAGTGTTAGCACTTTCAATATTACATGATGAAAAAAACATAAGAGATGATATATTTTTATTTATGGGATAAAATTTTCAACAAAGTAGACATATACTCACTCCTCTGAAAATGCAGTAAAATGAGTATTTATCAAGTATTGCTAGCAGTTTCCTTTGTCATTGAATGTCATGGAAGGAGCACATATTGGCAGATACCTAGAATTCCTTTCTGCAAACAGAGCCCTGAACTTATTGCTATACGATTTTTTTTCTAAGTGGGTTTTCTGCTTCTAGTCATCGATTTTCACAAAAGCATATAATTCTCGGAAATTTATTCTAAAGAATCGGGCAGACCTGGGTTTGAGATTTAGCATTCCTCTTTTTTATCTTGTGATTAGAGCAAATTGCATAAACAGTTCTACATATGGCAATGGGAGTGACACAGCACCTGCTTGACAGATGACATAAGTGCTCAGCTTTGCACCTAGCTCATCATAATCAATCAGTGAACAGTCTAAGGTTGTGCTTGTCTTTTCTTTATCTTCTCCGTCATCACTCTTTTCTTCTTCCTGCCTCTCTCTCTACCCCTTTTGCAGTTATCATCATCATTGTCATCTTCAGTCATTACCACCCTCTTTGTCATTCCCTATTTCTTTGCAATATTGTGAAAATAAATGACATAATGACAAATGCATCTACCTATTCTTTTTAAACATAAGACACGCAGTATGTGGTCTTTAGTAATCCTTTTGGAACTATGCATGAGCAGAAACAAGAACTATTTCAAGATGCTTGAAATTTCTGAGGAATGGAAGGGGACAGGTGGAAAGGCAACTGCTCATTGGAGGATGCTAATGTCTCTTTATCCATATAAAATGCAGCGCATCCAGTTGGTAATGAGCACTGTGCAGAAACCATTTTATAAGAAACATGCTTATCTGCTTTTCTATATTTGGATATGTGTGCGTGATTAAAACTCCCGAGATGTCCGCCAAAGTTATAGAACTCTCTTTATTAATGACTTGTTAGGGTTGTTGATAGTTTATAAAGAGGTTAAGCTGATCAAGTATGACTAAACCATTACTAAGAACTAAGGTAAATATACAGAAACTGTAAATGATAGATCAGAATTCTACAGCATAGTTCTATTTTTAACTAACATTTCACTGATAGACTTGAGTTTGATTTACCTAGAGTGATGTTGCAGTAAATCTCAACTACAGGACATAAAGAAGCAAGTCATGCCTTTATTTGGCTTTCTGCTTAGAGCTTCAGGGTTTTTGGAAGGGCTGGAATATCAGTCTGACATGGTCAATGGTTTGCTCATAAAATCAGGGATCAGACTTGGAGTTACCTGCAGGGCTCCTGTCCCTGCCAGAGGACACTGCCAATTTTAACTGCGATAAGGAGACAGATGAGGCCCACATGTTGATTTTTGCTAGTAACACCAATAGCAGCACAGAACTCCTGATCATGGACTGGTGTCATCAATGGCCCTAGGAGAAGCTTATTTTTTTAACGACATCCCTGGACCAAAGCAGAGAAAACATTTTTATTTGAAAACACCCTGGCTCTCCCTATCACATTAGCTCTTTGTCTAAAACTGAAGATTCCAGACAGAAGATTCTATCAGGCTCCAGCAAGAACCCATTTCTTTAGGGAGCAATGTTCCCTTAGTGTGTCGAAGACTCCTTTGGAGTCCTTATCCCTACGCCTTGGAATCTGTGAGGTGGCTTCCTAGACTTCTCAAGATTCACTATTTCTGTGTTATCACCTAGGACTACAGTCAGAGGATTTCTTCAAATATTGGTGGAAGGACTTTAGGCTATGCCTTGACACAAAGATAGGCTAGAAAAGTGTAAGACTGCCCGTTAAATCACTGAGATAGAACGATTCATTTGAACGCGTATTGTTTAACAGGATTATTGCTTCTACTCCCAGCATGGGACTTCATGTGTACTCTAGTCATTAACACCTAAAGGTGGACCATAACCGGTAGTTTTTTGATACCACAAGGGAATTGAATTACGTCATCAAGTAAATATTATTGTCCTCAGCTTAGAGATGAAAAGTCCCCAGGTATGGAAATAAAGAAAATACTAAAACCCAGGTGTCCAAACTATTAGAAAACAATAGAATCACTGGGTATCAAATGAAATAAGTAGAGCAACCTTACATTTTGTTAAAACTCAGTTTTACTTTCCTCAACTGATTCACCTTAATTCATTTGTAAGTAAATAAACCACATGGATTCTCTTTTGGTTTCTGGAACAGGAACTTCCCAGAAATTATTTTTATAGTGAACATAACATTCAGATGAAAGTGCTTTCACAATTTAACAGTGTCCTTCTATCTCAGCATTGGAATTATCAAGATAACAGAAGCTTGGTTCAGATAAAGACATAGATCCAGAGTGGACTTTTTATAAGTGATATTAAAATAATTGTCGATAAGTGATCCACATGTAAACAGGTTCCCTTCTCTCACATGGCAGGAAAAACAAGTTTACGGACTAAAGAGAGGTTCAGAACTGTTATCTGACGAGGGTGCTTAAATCAGTGGAAATGGAGACAGGCAGCTGGCAAAAGGTTATGCACACAAAGTGTGATTTAAATTTAATATAATCAGATTTAGTTCTTTGTCCTCAAGGGCTGTAATTTTCCAGTCGGACAACTCTCAGTGGGACCTATTTTATGTAAGAGTAAAACAATAGCTTGGATAAGAATAGGTTTAACTGCCATGCAATGCTGTCTAATTTAGTTGTAAATTCTTGTGAATTACATCATTAGCAAAATAAAGTTTTGAAAAAATCAACCCTTAAGCTAGTTGATAAACACAATAGCAGTTTCTCTTTTATATGGTCCATTTTGTCATTAAGTAGTTCCGACATACGGAGAAGTGTAAAGAAAAATATTATAAACTTCCTTTTACAAACCCACCCAGGTTCAGGACACCTTTAACATTTTGCCCTGTTTGTTTTGGATCTTTTATAATCTTTTAATTGTTTATCCCTCCCCGATTTTACTTCCCTTCATCTCTCCTCTGAGGTATTCAGTAACTTGCATTTGGTGATTTTGATGCTGATGAAAATTTTTTGTACTTTTACTATTTATCTAGGTAGTCATAAACAATATTGAGTTTTAGTTTGAATATTATCAAGCTTATATAATGTCATATTGGATATGTTCTTTTTCACCTTGTTTCTTCGCACTAAAATGTATACCTCTAAAATTTTTTCATAGTGATATACATATTGCTAGTTCATTTCTTTGAATTATTGTGCACTAATGTATTGATAGATTGCACACGAGTTATCCTTTTTGCTTTTGGTGGGAATCTAGATTACTACAACTTTTCACTATTAAAACCAAACTAAAACTTCAATGAATAATCATGCACGTGGCTTTTTCTTTTTTTTTTTTTTTTTGCACAAATTCTAGACCCTTAGGGTTTATATCTATAAGTACAAAGCTAAAATATGTAATGTAAATAACTTCAACATTTACAAGATACTGATAGCCACTCTGAATCAACAATTCGTAAGAGTTATTTTTGTTTCACATACATGCCAGATATTTCTTTGTTTTACCCACCTAATGAGTATGATAGGGTATCACCTTATTTTAATTTGCATTACTTGTTTACCAAGAGTATCAGATAGTTTATCCTATGTTTATTTGTCTTGCTTATTTTATTTTCTAAAAATTGCCTGTAGGTATCATTTTCTCAATTTTGTACTGAATTTTCCTGTTGCCTTTTGTCCTATTGATTTGTGTCTAGTCATGTGTATGTGTGTAACTGTATATATTCAATGTATTGAAAACATTTTTAGTTCATTTCTTGCCTTTTAACTTTCATGGTGTCTTTTCATATGTAAATGGTTCTTCTTTTTCCTGAAATATCTACTCTGTTCTATAAATATATAATATATCTTTTCAAACGAGAACTTTCTTTCAATGATTATGTCTCTTTATTTCCAATTTTTGGGCTACCTTTAATATTTAGTTATTTTTTCAGTGTTGTTTCATTGTTTTTTAGAAATTTTGATTTCCAATTGTCCATCGTCAAGGCATAGTTATCCCAATCAATTTTGTGTAGTAACTTGTTTTCTCTGGCCTTGCTACACTAGCTTATTAGTTCTATAAGCAAATTATTTAGGATTTTCTACATAGATGATGTCATCTATGAAAAAATATAGGACTTTTTGTGTTTTTCCCTTATATTTTTTCACTAGCTAAGATCCAGTGCATTGCTGAGTAGGAGTGGTGAGAGGAGCATCTTTGCTTTCTTGCTGATCCTGGTGTTAAAGAATTCATTATTTTACTATTAAGTATAACAATGGCTGCAGGTTTTAGTAGATGTATCTGTTGTTTGCCTAGAAGTTTTGCTTTAAGTGGCTGTTGAATTCATCAAATGCTTTCTTTGTATCTGTTGAAATGATTATATGTTTTTGTTGCTATTATTATTGCTTTTAGTCTGTAAATATGCTAAATCACATTAACTGATTTTAAACATTAAACCAACATTGCATTCTCACATACATCCTACTTGAATATTTCTGCATTATTTTTCTAAACAAATTTCATAAATTTACTGGGTTAAAACTACACAAATGTATTATTTTACAGTCTGTAGGTTAAAAGTTCGACATGGACCTCACTGAGCTAAAATCTAAGTGTTGGCAGAGCTGTGTCCCTTTCTGGAGGCCCGAAGGGAAATCTGTTTCCTTGCCTCTTCTAGCTTCAAAAAGCCATTCACATTTCTCAACTTGTGTCCCCCATCCTTCATCTTCAAAGCCAGCAATTTGTGTTTCTCTGACCACGCCTGTGTAGTCACATATTGTTCTCTCCTTCTCTCTCTTCCATCTTTAAGCACCCCTGTGATTACATTGGACCCACCCAGACAATCCAAGACAGTCACGCCATTTGACGACCCTTAACTGAATCTCCTCTATAAAGTCTCTTTTACCATGAAGGTAACATATTCAGAGTTTCCAGAGACTAGGATGTAGATATCTTTGGGGAACCATTATTCCCTATCACAATATCTTTTTATTTATCTGTAGATATGATTTCCTAAAAAGGTTTTAAGGATTTTCTTGTTTATATTCATGAAATATTTTGGACTGAAATTTTTTCATTATAGAATTATTTTGTCTGGTTTTGGTAGTAAGATAATACTGGCCTCATAAAATGCATTACAAAGTGATACTTTCCAGAAGAATTTGTACAGAATTGGTATCAATTAATCTTTAGGTGTTCAGAAGAATTCACAAGTGAAGCCAACTGATCCTGGAGTGTTTTTGGTTGGAAGGATTTAATTATGAATTCAATTTATTTAACAGATATCAGGCTGTGTTAGTTTGTTAGGACTGCAGTAACAAAATACCACACACTGGGGGCTTAAACAACAGAAATTTATTTTCTCACAGTTCTAGAGGCCAGAAGTCCGAGACCAAGGTGTTGGCAGGTTTGGTTTCCTCTGAGGCCTCTCTCCTTGGCTTGCAAATGGCGGTCTTTTCATTGTGTCCTCACATGGTCTTTCCTCTGTGTGTCCAAGCCCACAGTGTTTCTTTGTGTGTCTAAATTTCCTCTTCTTAAAAGGACACCAGTCAAATTGGATGAGGGCCACCGTCACAGCCTTATTTTAACATAATTACATCTTTAAAGGCCCTGTCTCCAAATATGGCCACATTCTTCAGTACTGGAGTTTACGGCTTCAACATATAAATTTGGGAGGCAGGAGATGATGACACAATTTAGTCCATAAGAGAGGCCACTTATATTATTTATTTCTTTTTGAGTGACATTTGGCTTCTTTCAAGGAATTTATCCAGCTGTAAAATTTATTGGCTTAACACTGACAATAATATTCCCTGAGTATTCTCTTATTATCTCTAGTCTCTAGTTATGTGACCGCTTTCGTTCCTGGCACTGATAATTTGTGTCTTCTTTTTTCTTGATCATTCTGAGTACAGATTTATCAATTACATTGGGTTTATTCAGAGACCCAGATTTGAGTTTTATTAATTTTTCTCTAATGTCTTTCAGGGTTTTTCCATTGAGCTCTACTTTTATCTTTATTTTTTCCTGGTTTCTGTTTACATTATAATTATCTTATTCTTATTTTTCTTGTCTCTTACCCAAATATTTACCTTTCTTCAACACTTGTCATTCTATTTTGTAGCTCCATATTTTTTTTAAAGATTTTTTTTTTATTTTTGCTTTTTCTCCCCAAAGCCCCCCAGTACATAGTTGCATATTTTTAGTTGTGGCTCCTTCTGGTTGTGTCATGTGGGGCGCTGCCTCAGCATGGCTTGATGAGCGGTGCCATGTCTGCACCCAGGATCCAAACTGGTGAAACCCTGGGCCACTGAAGGGGAGTGCGCAAACCCAACCACTTGGCCATGGGGCCTGACCCTTGTAGCTCCATATTTTAATGTGGTGTCATTTCTTTCTGCCTGATGAATTCATATATGCAGTCAGCATCACTTAATGACAGGGATACATTCTGAGAAATTCATCATTAGGTGACTTGGTCATAGCACGTCATAGAGTGTACTTACACAGACCTAGATGGTACAGCCTACTGCTCCGAGGCTACAAACCTGCACAGCACGTCACTGTACTGAATACCGTAGACTACGGTAACACAATGGTATTTGTGTATCTAAACATGTCTGAACATAGAAAAGCTACAGTAAAAATATGGTAGAAAAGGTTAAAAATGGTACACCTGTATAGGACCCTTACCATGAATGGAGCTTACAGAACTGGAAGTTGCCCGGGGTGAATTAGTGAGTGCTGAGTGAATGTGAAGGCTAGGACATCACTGTGCACTGCTGTACACTTTAGAAATACTGC
Organism: Equus quagga; assembly: GCF_021613505.1. Classification (NCBI taxonomy): domain Eukaryota; kingdom Metazoa; phylum Chordata; class Mammalia; order Perissodactyla; family Equidae; genus Equus; species Equus quagga. Next base: position 29,557,907 of record NC_060272.1, read on the forward strand.
ACACTTAGGCTACACTAAATATATTTAAAAATTTTTCTTTCTTCAATAGTAAATTAACCTTAGCTTACTATAACTTTTTACTTTGTAAATTTTTTATTTTTTTTTTTAACATTTTGATTCTTTTGTTATAACACTGCTTAAAACACAAACACAGAGCCAGCCCTGACGTAAAAGCTTTAGTAGTTAAAGTTTGGTGCTCTCACTGCTTTGGCAGCCTGGGTTCGTTTCCCCATCGTGGAACCAAACCACCTGTCTGTCAGTTGCCATGCTCTGGCAGCAGCTCACGTAGAAGAACTAGAAGGATTTAGAACTAGAATATACAACCATGCACTGGGCCTTTGGGGAGGAAAACAAAAGAGAGGAAGATTGGCGACAGATATTAGCGTAGGGTGAATCATTCCCTGCAAGAAAAAAAAAAACAAAAAAAACCAGAAACGCATTTTACAGCTGCACAAAAATATTTTCTTTCTTTATATTGTTATTCTATAAAATTTTTCTGTTTTTTCTATTTTTTAATTTTTCTTTTTTACTTTTTAAACTTTTTTGTTAAAAACTAAGACACAAACACACACATTAGCTTAGGCCTACACAGGATGAAGATCATCAGTATCACTGTCTTCCACCTCTACATCCTGTCCCACTGGAAGGTCTGCAGGGGCAATACCACACAGGGAGCTGTCATCTCCTATGATAACAATGCCTCTTTCTGGAATACTTCCTGAAGAACATGCCTAAGGATCTTCTTGAGGAGCTGTCACTGTTTTCAGAAAGAAATATGATCATGGTGGTTTGCTGGGTTTGTTTCTTTTTTCATCATAAATTTGCGTGTAAGCAGGTAATGTACTATGAACATTCCTCTTATTAATGAAAACTTTTCAGTGTTGGGGTCCATATTTTCAAACTTTTTAAGGAGCTTGTTGAAGTCAGCAAGAGCTACAATATCACTCACTGACAGGAATTTTTCAAGTCCATTACAGTATCATGGAAGCACAGTTGTATACACGATTCATTGTTGACCAAAATCTCATTTGGCGGCACGTGACTATATATGGTAATATAGGTCTGCTGGTGATGAATTTTCTCCCTTTTGGTTGTCTGAAAAATCTTTATTTCACTTTCAATTTTGAAAGATATTTTTACTGGGTATATAATTGTAGGCTGAAAGGTCTTTTTTCTTCCAGTATTTCAAAGATACTGTTCCATTGCCTCCAGCTTACACAGTTTTTCATGAGCAACTAAAGTGATACACTTCTGAGGACTCTGTCTTATACATAAGTGTTATGAAAGACGTTCTCTGGCCTACTGTTTTACACATTTTTGGTCCCTCCCCCACCACTTTGGCCATAAATAGTTCTCTCTCTCATATTTGTAGATCAGTACTTACCCAAAAATTCAAGAGACCCTTTCTGAAGATCTTCAGTGCCTTGTGGGTATAGTTCCTTTCTCTCCATTATGCTGGCCCCCAAATTCTAGCCATGTGATCTCCCCAAACTCTGATCTTTACTTCTGTGAGATAGCCAGGCTTTGTTTGATTTTCTCCCACCTTCGTCAAATCCTGAAAACTCTCCTAGGCAAAATGTCAGGTTGTTTGTTGTGGTCACCTATGTCAACTATTTCCCTTCTTTTAAGGATCATCTTCTTTTGCTGCTTATTATCCAATGTCTGAAAACCAGTGTATCATATTTATTATTCTCTTTTTTTACCCTTTAACAATAAAATGCAAACACAACACTTG